>NC_041353.1:5411169-5651169 GCF_004354835.1 Perca flavescens
GTTATTGTTCCACAGGAATGTGGATTGTTCAAAACCCTGCATTATGTTCAATGACAAGTTTTACATCCAATGCCAAAACATTTTGAAATTCTCATTCCTACAATGTCTGTGCACGCCGCTATACATTCATTCAAACTTTGTTTATATTCGAGGGATCATTGAGGGGCGATCCTCATTTACAATGACATGGAGTCAAATTACAAAAACAGAACACAGAAAAGAAGCAACACAATCACAACAAAAATAGAAAGAGAAAAATAATCTGATAAATACATTTCGGATAATAAGGATGCAATAGAAAGTACAATTATTCAAAGTCATAACAAGTAGAAGTTTTTGTTTAAAACCAGATTTCTGAAATGTCCAAAAGGCACAATTGAGTTGATTTTAAGTAAGCGTTAAATTGTAATTTGTTATACAGTATGGTTAGGGAAAGATAGTGGTTACGAATAATTAACTTGCAAATGTTGTGAATGCAACACTTTTACGCCTTGCTACATAAAGGGCACACTACTTCCTGCATGGGCAATGAACATTGAGACCGGATGTAAATCATGAAGTGCATAATTGTCCAATATTAAGGTAATTCCTCGGATACTGAGCTGGACCAGTTTCAGCCTTTTTTTACCAGCCAATTGTTACATCAGTCTAACCCTTGTACTGTGTGCCTCAACCAGGGCCCCACTACCAGCACCTCCTGCAGCCCTGCCGAGCCTCTGATGCAGGGCTTCATCCCTCTAAATCTGCTGTTTGCTGGGGGGTCAAAACAATAGGCCGCAGACTGTAGGATAACACATGAAGGCAAAGGTCAGTGCTGGAGAATAAGGATGATCCATTACGTCCCCAGTATGGAGCATAGCGAGACACAGCAAAACACACACCACGAACATTACACACAGTCAGTCCAACTGGACATGTAAAGAATGAATTATTCCTGCCCATCTTTGAAATCTGGGATGCGTGTGGGCGTTTGCAGCATGCCGCAGGCGTGCTTGTTAAGTGTTAAAATGTGTATTTATGGACAGACGGATCACAATGTGAGAAAAGCGAGACAAAACGGCATTTGTGGCATTCAGAGGTACAGCGCGTAGAGCTTTCTCTTTATAGAGTATTATATTGATCGAGTTTAATGAAAGATTATGAATGAAGGAATCCATGACAGGGATTAGCACTATGCAGCTTCTTTCAGCATCCGGGATTGTTTTATTGTTGTTTTTAGAATTTTGTGAAAAAAAACAAAAAAAACTGCAACCTCCAAAAATTTGCAACAAATCATAGCAGGAAACCAACTGGCCCTCACTGTTTCCAATTGCTTGAATGCATGTATTTATAAGCTAGCATTAGAATGAGGCATCACATCTAATTTCAGAGTGAAATATTCATGAGGAGCGCCTGCATGTAGCATGTTTAATGTCAGTGGTGTTTCTTGCTACTGTAAAAGAGAGATAAAAGGCATTCTACACAGGCGAACTATACTGTACAGAGGGGGGTGCGAGAGTCGTGTGGGGTAGATGTTGCTGTGTTAAAAAATAGAATTTGCATTATTATTACAATGCATTAGAATGATGCTTGCCAGGTAAAGTGGCCACAATTATTCAAGCACCTTTGTCAACACATATTATTCACTCTATAATTGCTTTAGATGTCTTCATTTCGAACAACACACAGGTGGAGAGACAGAGAAAGGGTGGATGTATGAGAGAGAGAGAGAGAGAGAGAGAGAGAGAGAGAGAGAGAGAGAGAGAGAGAGAGAGAGAGATCTCCAGTTGTTATTATTCCAACAGATGCGCCTTTTTGCCAGGATGTAATTTGGGCCGATCCATCAGAGAGCAGTAATGAGGTCTAATGTTAGAGCCCACTGTGTCCTAATGACACCTCGGCTGTCCCATCGCCAAACCCACTCATTCCAGCCACAGACCCCTGCTGGGCTTTGGGCAGCTGGGACTTGCCATCTGACCTTTAGAGAGACAGCCTGCTTCATCACAGCCCAAACCACAGCAACAGGACCAACCCTGGTTCACGAGCTGGGGACGTGACGTGGTAGATATCTCAATGTGGTCGATGGCGGGAAAAAACCTCCTGTCATTTTGTTTTTAAACGGGCCGTGTCTATTGCATATTCGCCTAACATCAAGTCATCTCCAACACCATGATGATGGAGGTAACGCCACGACAACAGCATCATAAAGACATACATCTCGTTACCTGGCAACAATCCCTAAGGAGGGTCACTTGGAGGAGACATTTTAATGGCAACAATAAGTTAAACATAACTGCAACTAATGATGGAAATTGAGGTTGGTATAGTGTTATGGGGAAAATGCTTTTCATCCCATTGTCTTTAAACTGTATCATCTTCCATCTCCTCATTGCTTTATCCTGAGATGCTAGAGTCTTCTCCGTCAGTAAGAGATTTAATTACCATCATGAAAAGTTAGCATTGTAGAAAGAGATGTTTGTTACAATCCAGTATGTGTATTTCAAATATATATATACAGTATATATATATATATATATATATATATATATATATATATATATATATCATCTTTTACTGAGGGAGAAGACTCCAGCATCTCAGGATAAAGCAACGGGGAGATGGAAGTGATACACTTTAAAGACAATGGGAGGAAAAGCATTTTCCCCATGCTGACAGCACTTTTGAAGGATTTTGTGTTTCGGAACAAAGACTTAAAAAAAAAAAAAAAAAAACAGGAAAGCGGTGGAAACGTACAGGTCTGAGGGTTTAACCCAAAAAGTCAGTGAGTGAATTTGAACATTTGGGACGAGTGAAGCAGCAGCTATAGCCGAGACCTGGCACCCTGCTAAATGCAAGGCTGAGCTCATTAGGACTGGCCCAACATCACACGCGCACACACACGCACACGCACGCACACACACACACACAGACAAACGCAGCCCAATCTGTCAGTGTTTTCACATTAAACAACCAGACGCACAAAAAAAAGCAGAAGCATATAGAGACAATGTGGGGCGAGAAACCGAGAAATGAGGCGAGCAAGGGGAAAGAGTTGGCACGGCAGCAAGGATCACACAGGGATGGTGAAGGAGCGATAGAGACAATGACAGACAGAGATCGAGTGAAAGACAGAGAGAAAGATACAGACAGAGAGAGATGGAAACAATGAGGGGAGAGACAAAGCAGGTGGCCTGGGTAATTGCCTGGGGAATATAATGAATGAGCCACAGTGCGTCTGACGGAATAGGAAATCGTCTCTATCTTCTCATTCCGCTTTCCCCCTCTCATTATCTCTCGCCCTCTCTCGTTCCACACCTCCCCTTATCCATCTCCTGCGCACCTCTTTAAACATATCTCCTAACCATATCTTTCTTTCTCGCCGATTGCCAGCATTTTCTTTCTCTCAACTGCAGAGCTTTCACCACCCGTTCTTTCCTCCCAACTCGACTCCCCACTAGTTTTCTGTTCCCACCTTTTAATTTAATTTCTTTTTTTTTTTTTTACATCAAAACTTCCACCTCCGCTAGCCTCCCCCGATTCCCTAAGCGGCCTGCACAGCTGCACCTGTTCTGGATATTCTGCTCCATGCATCTGTGGGATATTACAAAATTTCAAACGTTGTGACTAAAACAAGAAACTAGAAATGTCCCACAGGCTGCAAACACGCTACTGTGCCTCATCCCAAAGGTGATCTATTAAATCGAGACAAAAATACAGTGTTTTCACTGAATGTCTTTGTTGAGTGCGCCATTCTCATCTCCTCACAAAGCCTCGATCGGATAAGCTCAGTTTTTCACTAATGTGAGACGCTCCTTTTTTTATACCCAGCAGAAGGAAACTGGGCAAATTACCAGTTGAGATGGAATAAATATAAAATAAAGCATGATTCTGCAACTCTACGCCTAAATTGGTGCTGGAGGAAAGTTTGGGGATTAGTTTTAAGTTTCAAATAATTAGTTTTTTTTCATACTTTCAAATGTTTTATCATTTTGTCTATAGCATGCAGAAACATGTAATCACATACAGATTGTCTTGTTTTAGAAAGTTTGTACAAATAATTGGATTCAATTTACATCTACATTGATGTGACAGAAAGGTTTAGGAAAAGCTGTTAGCAGCAGGTGTTTAGTAGCTTTATTTTAGATCATTTATCTAAATTGGCATTGATGTATTTAGTAAATTGACTTATTTGTTAAGCTAATTAAGATGGAATTAGACAAATGTAAAAGTTACGGCAAACCTATTCAGAAAAGGGCGTTAAAAAAAAATCGCAGAGGCTCACAGTGGAGCAAACGCGCACACATCTCAAATGTCAACCTGTTCTGCAGATACAGTATGTGTGAGCTGATTGGTTGAGGTGCAGTATGTGCAGGTATAAATCAAACAGCCATGTGAACATGGATATTTCTTAAATGTCCCATTTTCAGGATCATACTTGTATTTTGGGTTTCTACCAGAACATGTTTACATGCTTTAATGTTAAAAAAATACTTTAGTTTTCTTATACTGTCTAAATATACTTGTATTCAGCCTCCTGTCTTAAACGCTCCGTTTTAGCGCCCGTCTTCTTTAAAAGTCCTATGAAATGCGGAGTCTCTGCACTGAAGCGGCACCTTCTACCTATATATGTTATACTTGTGACATCACAATTGTACAGTAGTCCTTACGACTCGTTAAAAGCCACCGTTCGAAAGCAGAGGCCAATGACAGCCCAGTGACCAGTCCGCTGAGCCAATCAGGTGTAGGAAGCTTCATGTTGAGATTACTTAGGGCCAACATACCGTGTACTCTTGCAGAAGTACCGTTTGTACAGTCTGAAAGCAGTCAACGTCATGCCTGCATTCAACAGCGTTTGCGTTGACCACTGGTGGAAGAAGTATTAAGAACTAATACCACACTGTAAAAATAGTCTCTTTCAAGTAAAAGTCCTGCATTCAAAATGGTACTTAAGTAAAAGTATGTAAGTATCATCAGGAAAATGTACTTAAAGTATTAAAAGTAAAAGTACACAATGCAGAAAAATCCCCACATTTTAGAAAAGGGGAAACGATCCAAACTGTTCTGTCTTCAACTAAGTGTCTCATTGGCTCATCATTTCAGCTGGACTTGTAGGCCCTTATATTGTTGGGTGGTTTAATTTATAATAAAAAATTGTATTTTAAAAGTAACTGAAGATGTCAGATTAATATAGAGTAGTAAAATGTACAATACTTATCTCTGAAATGTAGCGGAGTAGAAGTAAAAAGTGGCATGAAAAGAAAAGACTCAAGTAAACTACCTCAACATTTGTACTTAAGTACTGTACTTAGTACTGTTGTGTCTGCATGTGGGGATATATATTCAATAAAACCCTTATGGGTCCTTGCTATGTCACTTATGTACTGTATAGGAAACGGGAAATACAAGAAATCTAGAATTGGGGCTTAAATGTTCCCTATTCAGCTTGAACGTAAGCTTGGCTAACTTTTCTCTGGCCTCCTGTCAGCGGTCACTGAGCGGCATTGTGAGCGAGTGAATTGGGTGGACGTATGCCGGGGGCCACAGGTAGATAGAAGACAGAGTCGAGATAGATAGCTAGGGAGGGACGGATGGAAGGACGTGCAGGCGAGATACCAACAAGAGAGGATGTGATGGTGGTGGAGGGGAGACCGATAGTGTCAAGTCTGCTATTGAGGCCCGTTTGATGAGATGCCTCAAACAGCTGAAAAGAGGAAAGACAGGGAGAGTAAAAGAGTGAAAGACCCCTTTCATCACGGCGACTTGTGCCGCAGAGCCCTCCCATCACCTCCTCCCCATCCCTCCCGCCTTCTTCCGAATCCTTACCCCCTCCCCCCCTGCACGAATAGATAAAACACATTCAATCAGAGAGAAACGAGAGAGAGGGGGGGAAATAAAAGAGAGCAGTTCAATCACACTGGCGTTCTTCTTTCTATTTCAAAGACCGAGATCAGGTTGGGGGGGGTTGGTGGGGGGGCTTTGAGGAGAACGTGCCACTGGGTTGATGCACACTAGGGCGCTAAAACCGAAGGGAACTTAGAACTTAGAAATAGACGATCCAGTAAATTGATACAGTGTTTCTCCTACACAGAATGATGGATCATAATGAGTATATTTGCATCGAGGAAAGATGCTAAAGAGAACACAATTACAATGAAAATCCCATCGTGAAATGTGAAATCTAGTCACAAAGTTGTACCGAGTGATGGGCAAGCGGAAAAACAATAAAACAAAGCAAACATTTCAGCAGTATGTTCCTACACATTACATGCATTGACGGGGTCAATAAATCCACAGGTGTAATGTGGACGATGTTAATGAGAGTCAACATTTGTCTGTCTTTATAGAAACCAACACTCCTCATTAACCCTCCGTGGGTTAGGGTTACCGGCAAGTTCCAGTGATGTTTGACAACACTCCTACTCAAGAAGCGATATTACAAAATTTCATTGTAGACATTTATTTGGTATTTTCTTCATACGTAAGAAACAAAACAATTTAGTGTAGGTATTCACAAGAGATTTGCATAAATATTTCCTCTTTAGGCCGGATACACACTGGCTGTGTGGCGTGAGTGTGTCAGCTGCGTGGCGTGTCGGTTTTTATTTCGGCTCCCATGTTAACAGGTTAGAGCTTACACACTGCCTGCGTGACGCGCAATGATTTTCAGATATTGCACCTGTCAATACAAAACAAAATATTCTGTAGCCTGTTTTGCTGTCAATACTGCCGACGTTGTCTTTGCTGTAATCGAATCAGTTATGTTTAACATGGTATTTCATTTTATCAAAGGGAAACATACATGTGTCTAGACAAGGCCAGCAGCAGCAGTGCCGCGTCAGACACGTTTCTGGTGTGTAAAGACATAGAAAAATCCACGCAGCTGACACGCAACAGAAATGCCACACTCACGCCACGCAGCCAGTGTGTAGCCGGCCTTAGGGCCAAATTATCTCTGTATACATTGCTCTGGAACAATTGTGGGCGTCACTATACAGAAAGCGGAGTTTGTTCTGAACATTTTGATATGAAACACGTGGGGGATCAGGTTATATGCCAATATCCTTAAAGCAACACTAGAGAACTTTTCCCGCTTCGGTCCCCCTACAGGTTGGAAGTGGAATTGTCCATTACATTACATTATGCAAGTTTGCCAGATTGGGTACCAGATCTGTAGTTCGACTGAACTGGACAATGTAATGTAATGAACAATTCCATTTCCAACCTGTAGGGGGACCGAAGCGGGAAAAGTTACCTAGTGTTGCTTTAAAAGGAGAATTCAAGAATATATGTGAAAATGCCCTTGGACCTCAGCGGGTTAAAGATACCCTTGAGGAGTTTTTCACTAAAACACATTACATGTATCCTTAAGGCCTATCAAACGAGTTGAGGGAGAATGGATTAATTTGCTCATAAAACATTTGACTTTTTTTCTTACTGTATGTAGAACTTTTAGCTACTATACAAACGATTCAAAAAGGGATTAAAAAAAATAAGATGCTTATTGTGGAACCAGCTGCCTTTAGATAACAGATCTCCTTCCATTTATGTATTTAAATCTAGGCTAAAGACACATTTTTACTCTCTGGCCTTTTTAACACACTAATCGCAAATTCTGGTATGTCTATTCTTCTGTATTTCTGAATTGCTGCTTGTTGTTGTTGGGATGCTTTCTGTTATGTGTGCTTAGTTTCTACTTTTTATTTTTACATTTCAATGTTTTGATAGAGCACCTTGGTGCTTCTTTTTACAGCGATTTGGTCAGCTTGAGCTGTGTTTCAATGTGCTCGAGAAATAAACTTTACTTACTTACTTACCACAACCCCAAAAAGACATCATATATGTAGAACCCCTTTTAGTCAATAAAAATTGCCAGTCGTGATTGCCGTGGTTACACTTGCAGACCTTCACAGTGGACAGTATATTTGCCCCAGCAGGCCATTGCAGGGGGGACTGTACTCACCCAGAGTGCAGTTTCCGACACAGTGATTTGGGTGGTGGTGATTTTTCACCAGGTCTTTTGGTCATTTGTTATATTTGTGTGTGTGTGTTTGTGTGTGCATTTTTGTGTATGGACAAAAGCCTCCGCACAATAATTGCAGGTAAACACAGTGAAGGCATATTTGATTGGATGTGAATCGCTGCTGCAAATACAGCGGCTCAATATCTATCAATCAAAAAGCCAGGACATGTACAAAACACGTGCACACACACACACACACACACACACACACACACACACACACACACACACACACACACACACACACACACAGGCTCTCAGTCTGGGTAAATACATGATTAACAGGCTGCTATGATACCACCATGCTGTTGAAGTTGAAGGGTGTATGAACATGCTGAAACAGATTAATTGAGTCCAGACACATTGAGGAATTGCATATTTAACTGCTGCTCGAACCACTACCATCGCACAGTGTTGGTTTCACCACATTGGAATAATGGGTAATGATTTCATAACCCATGACATTAAAATGCTTTCTTTAACGGTTTCGAAACTGCCAGTTTACACCAATGTGATTACACGAGACGGTATATCGACTACACAGCACTGACTTTCCGTACTTGTGTTTTCACTATCCGACTCTTCGGGCTTTATTGTAGTCTTAAAATATGAATGAGGATAGTGAATAACTTTCTACAGTTGCATTTCTAGTAGTGATAAAACGGCGAACATGTTTTATGTCTCAGATTCCCTGCTCTGTACTTGCTAACGGTGCTTCCTCGTTCTTAATTCAATCTCCAGCTCCGTTGGCCATCGCTGCTCTCTCGCGCTTGCGGGCGCTCATTGAGCCTTGGTCCAAAACTCTGCCATTCTGACCAGCTGACAGTTTGTAACTGACTTATGGTGTTTTTCCATTACATGGTACCTGCTTGACTCGCCTCGAGTTGACTCGTCTTTTTTGGTTTTCCATTATGAAAAAAAGTACCTGCTACTAGCTATCAGGTACTTTTTTTTAGTATCACCGCCGTTGAGGTTCCAAGCGAACTGAGGCGATACCAAGCGGTGACACGAAAACCTGCAATCTACTGATTGGTCGGAGAGAATCGTCACTAATCACTGCGTCATCGCTACTAGCGACAAACGGGGGTGTCCTGAACAAACCCGCGATTTTTTTCTAGCTGTGGCATCATAGCCTTGTGAGACCGTCCTGATCTCGCGAGCTCCAGTTTTCCACTCGCAGATCAGTCTGGCATTGTGAGAGAGAGAAAATTTGGAGCCGTTCGCCAAACGACCGACCAATCAGCGTTGGTTTTGAGGCGGGTTTAGGTGTGACGCAACGAGAAGCGACTGTTCAGTCCAAACAACGTGGCGGCTTCCACGGATGAGATGAGCGTAGCTATCGCGCAAGTTTTATCCGAATTAGAAAGTATTCCTTCATTGAAAGAAGAGCAAAAAAAACGGCACTGGAGGCTTTTCTCTGAGGAAAAGTTGTTTTTGCTCTTCTCCCGACTGGTTTCAGCAAGAGTTTGATCTGATTGGTTGATTTGGCCCGTCTATCACCAACCATCTGTGATAGACAGATGGTTTATCCAATCAGCTAACCAGTATTTTCGTCCCTTCCCAAAAGTTTTCCAATGGAAAGTTCCCAGATGGATATGCCGAGCAAATGCTAAGCAATCCATCTGGCGGAGTCAGGTTAGTGGCTACAGCCATGCCAAAAGCAACACACCTTCGACGTTCTGTGTAGGTCGCAGCAGTTTCCTGCGGCATCGCTATGACGACCAGCCACGCTCGCCTCACGCATGAGGCGGTACTGAATCTGCAATGGAAAATGAAGGACGGGGCACCGCGGCCGAGTCGAGTCAAGCCGAGCCGAGTAGAGCTAGTTCTAGCAGTGGTTAAGCACCATTAGTCTATATCCACGTCGTTCCATTTCCGGGATTGCTCAGTTGCCGACGGAAATCCAACTGGATTTCAGTCATTTAGTCCGGTTATCCGTTGCCCTGGGCTTCCTTTGAGTTTGCATTTTAAACTCTGGTTGATTTATGAGGACTTTGAGGTGCAATGTTACTGCTACAAGAGCTATCACAAAATATGGGACTCTTAGATAGAAATACACAAACTAGTGACTAGGTAATAGGACACTCGGAGCCTCTCTCTACTGTGATTGTGACCCCTCTCTCCTTGATAAAGTACGATTCTCCAGTGCAGAGTGGCTACAAACAGTCCTCATTCTGGGGCACAAACTAATCATTAGCAAATGGAAAGTGCTATCAGCTGTCAGAGTAAATGCATAGCACAGGCAGCCTGGCACAATAGATGCCTAACATAGCCTGTCATTGTGCTTGATGACTGAAGTAGAGACTAGTTTCTATACAAAGGACAAGAGTTTCATATCAGGCAACCTGATTCAATGTAGACAAGTCAAACGAGAAACACAGGCAACTACAGCTGTTATATTTCAGTTTAACTACAATATTTAAAAAAAGGTTATTTATACAATTATGTATTCACTAAATGTCCTTTTTGTTTTTTTTAATGCTTTGTCTTTTCTCATCCAACCTTAAATGCAAATCTCTCCGATACTGGCAGAACTACATACACTCATTGAGACAGAATGGCTAACAACGACCATTAGAGGTATTTTATTCTGAAGGACACTGATACTATGACAAAAACATGAAGTAAAATCGGACTTTGTAGAACAAGGAAAGATTAAATGTATTATTCAATTTATTTGTTGACATCAGCCTGCCCAGGGACTAAAGGTGGAAACTAGCACAAGTGCTACAACCTGGTATAATGCATCTCTCCTGTCTAAGGTTAATGTATATTGTACATTGTCCCTGTTTAAATAAATAAAGAGAAAAAAAAAATGTTTCAAGGAATTTGCGAGCTGCCTATATTTTGTGTGACTTGAATTCAAATTCAGGGTACAAGTTCTGTGAAAGTTTAGAATTTTGTGCTTTGTCTGATGTACTGCTGAAATGATTAGTCAACTGACAAATTTGTCAATTGAGGGGAAAATGTATTAACAATCATTCTTATAATCGATACGTCCCTGAAGTAAAGCCAAATTGCACATCATTGCTGACTCAACCTTTGAAATAATCAAAATGAATAGCAATTTTGTTTCGCTTAATTCATTCAACCAGAAACCGTGCTCATTAGATGTTAAATGATTTCTTGTTAGGACGGGGCGCTTATATTTAATCTTATTGTTATATTTTGTTTTGCTCTAACCTATCAGTAGTGAGTGATGTATTCCAGGGTTCCCACATCTTCTTAAAGAGCACCTACAGTATAATACTACTTTTCGGGTCTTAGTTTTTGATTCAGGACTCCTATAGCGCAGCCTGACCCTAAGTAGCTTTCATAATTGTTTTTTTTTCATTTTTCAACTTTTTTTTTACACTTTTGTCGCATTTTGTCGACATAAAGCCCTACAAAAGTCAGTAAGAAAGTTCCTAAGTCATAATAGAGTTTAGCAAAGATTACATTTTTAAAAACATCTAACCCACAGCCGACTCACCGCAACCTGAGTGTCGCGTAATCGCAGTTTAAAAAACAGTTTCCGGTCTCTTTGGTTTGGAGCACAACTGTGTCATTGCACACTTTCTGCAGCACCTCTGCAAGCTCAGTTTAGGTTCAATCAAAAGAACATCTATTGGCACAAAATATATAAATTAAAGCACTTACAATGACCCATGTATATTTACAAGAACTTTCAAGGCCTTGGTTATCCCCCCTCAAAATTATAAACTTCCAAGGATTTCAAGGGACCGTGGGAACCGCAGTAATCTTCCCACCTATGTCATTTTCAATCAACATGGGAGTTGCTAGCCGCTGAGATGGGCAGTTAGAAGTTGTTTTCTGCAAGGCGGCTTACAACAACCTGTAGAACTGCTTCATGGATGAAGCTAGGTAGCTAACTAACCACCAAAAAACACCACCATTCTTTAATCCTGACTACAAAGCTCTGACTGGTCAACTGTTTTTCTCAACTCCAGTTCTGTATGGGAACAATACCAGAGCTACATAAATCTATGAACAAATCTTGAGACGTGCGCAGTAATTTGGAGGCCTGGAAACAGACAGATAATTTGCCACTTTTCTCCATTTTGCATCTTTGTGTTTGATTATGTTTGATGTTGGGGCTTCAGAAAGGACATTTAAATATGTCTCACCCGGCTCTGTTATGATATGATGGACATTTCTCACCAGTTTCTATTATTTTTCAGAAATAATCATTACTTGGGGAAAAGAATCAACAGATGAATCGATAATGAAAATAATTGTGAGCTACAGCCCTAATTTAATGAAATTACCGACAAAGAGACTTTTAATTTACTGAAATTAAAATCCCAAACCAAGTTACAACAAGCCAGTTTGCTTTGTGTATCACTGAGACCGGTGCTTGTTGGGCAAAATGTCATCAGGGAACCCACACTGTAAGAGGCTGGCATGATGCTGCAGCTCTCTGAAAATGCACACTTCATCCCTCAATTTACAGGCTGCAGATGGAAGGCACATACCTGACATTCCTGCCACCCTCAGATAGTTAGAGGGATTTAATCATCTAAAAGGGAAAGGCCAGAATTGCACTGCACCACCTGACTAACACACTTCCTGCTGTGCCTCTCCTCCCACTTCTGCACAGCAAAGTTCACAAGTCACCGACAGTGTACACCAAGTGTTTGCAGATGAGGGAAAAAAATCAGTTTTTTTTTTTTTTTTTTTTTTATTAAATGTACCTATTCAACTTGTTCACCTCTCTGTTAACTCTCATTGTTCAATGTGAAAGAAAACAGGAAGTCTTTATCTGCATGCTTCAGGAATTCTTTTGTGAATTCAGTCCTTGTCTCCATCCGCAGCCTCAACATACTGTAAATGGTGTTAGAAACTAAGGTGAAGAAAATCAATGAATGCAACAGATTACAGCGAGGTACACGGAGGCCGGCCGTGTGTGGAGAATGCCACTATCTCTGGCCTGCTAATGGCTGCCTGCCCCTTGAATTACCAAAGCAGAGAGCACAGAGTGCAGAGAGAGGGCTTCTCTGCTCCTTGATGCCGGGGTTCTTTGTTGGTGGGCAAATGCATTGTCACCACTGACTGGATCAATCAGTCATTAGAGTATCTGACTGATGTTAGCCGTTTATTAAAAGAAAAAAGTATACATCTCTGGGGATAACAGATGTAGCAGTATATCTACACTTATCTAGTCATTCTTTCATGCAGTCAAAGTACCATTCAAGTGCCCGTGTTTCATTTTGTCAGCTTCAAAACCCAGAGAAAAAATGTTGGGCTAGGTCAAAAGTTATGAGCCGTGCCAACATTTTTTTAAAGTCGGATTAAAGTTTAAAATGTGCCACAGTGAGGGATGGAATATTAATTAGGAGGAGAAAGGCCAGTAGGGGCAGAAGTGCTGTATTAAGTAAAGTCTAAAAGAAAAAAAAAACTGTGATTGTTGTGGGCAAAAATCCTTGATTATGCGGCACATTTTCTTAAAAAATGCGAAGAAATATGCGGGATAGTTATGCAATTTCCTGCAATGAAATTGCAGGAAGTTGCAAAGATTGCAGGAACTTGCTAAAACTGCGGTTTGATGAAAAAGAGAAAAAAAAAAAGATTCCCACAACACCCTGCTTTTCGATTATGTTCACGTAGCGTAATTACGTCACTTCATAATGTTCCCACGGCAACAAGGGAAAATGGCTGCTCTTGTGTGAAGTAAACGCAAAATTTTTCAACTTTCTGCTAAGATATATTATGGGACTTTTTTGCAACAAAAATGCGGGGATTATGAAATCATGCAAGCCCCGCATATTTTGTGCGGAAATCGTCAATCTATGCGGCGAAAGTGCGGTGTATTTGAAAAAATGCGGTCCACGCATAAATATGCGAACTTTGGCTGATTATGCATTGAATTATGCGATCGCATTTTTCTGGAGGGACTGAAAAGAGAACTCTTTACAAGTATTGGTAAGTACTACTAGCCTGGCATCGCCACATGAATTAGCAAATGCGTATTAGTCTAGAACCTCTCAGTTCATTTTGGACTTCCAGGCAGGGCAGACCAAAATGCCTCTGGATGCAATTGGGTAGACCTACAGCCAATCAGGGCAACAAAACGTGCCCTACAACCAAAGATCCTCTACACTAAAGATAGCGCATTTCAAGCAGCGCCAATGGTATGAAACGGCACACACTTCCTGTCCAAATGGGCGTGGCCTTGTTTGAAAGTGTAGTGAACGTCCTGTGGATGAATTTGTATACTTTATTAATGTTTTCTTTTGCTAACATTAGATATTTACACAGCTTAACGACATATTTAGCATCACAGAGATTAGTTTTGTCAGGGCGTTCATGAATGTTAGTTGACGTTAGCTTATCGTGTTTCCAGATCTCGCGAGAGTTTGGTCATGAGACAGACCTGTCTGATGGAATAGATACATTTCGGTTTTAGATTAAAAAGGGTTAGGGTTAGTGAATGGATAGATGTTTATTATGCTGCAGAGGTGGTGCTTTTTTTCCTATGGAAACGTGACAGTGGGATGTATTTTGATTGGCGTGCTCCAAGCTGAACACAGCCTTTGGGCTCTATAGGTGATTATCGTTTGATGCTCAAAAAACGAGGTCCGACGATATGACAAGGTATATGTGATATGGCAGCGATTTATCAGCCAGAAGGGATTTTGCTGTACCATTTCTATCAAAACAACCTTAAATACAGTATCTCTGGCTGTATTAGGTCATTGTGGGCAATGTGTTTACAGGATTGTTGCACTGATTTGATGATGATTTACTGTTTTCAAAACGGATTTCTAATTAGGGTTGGGCATCGTTTTGATTTTAACAATTCTGATTCCAATTCTGATTCCCTTTCTTATCGATTCACAATTCCGATTATTTAAGAGGTAGAGTAGAAGCGGGCCACATGATTATTTCACAGATAAGAGGACATTTTTATTTTTATTCAATGGCAATTTACAGTTTTACCGGGATTTTTCAACGTAAAATAAAGCCACACTTCAGAGCGTCGCTTACTGTGCTCCACGGCTGCAACACAACAAGACCCTGGAAGTACGGTGGCCACTACAGAAACCAAAACGTATGCAAATTCAAAAACTAATTTTCCAAACGACACAACATTTTTGGAAACGATTCCATGTTGGAACTGGTTCTCGATGCCCAATTCTACTTCTAATAATTTTTTTTTTTTACTAAATTACAACATAGTTTAAATCATATCACAAAATTCTAAATGACATACCGTGATGGAATATTTAAAAAAATGCAACCAAACTATAAAACACTGCCTATCTAAGGCATCAATCCAACAATAATGTTATTTGCCTCTGTATCAGAGTATGTGTCTTTGATGCACACTATCATTTCCTGAGCTTTGCTCTACCTGGCTGTAGGCTTTCTCATTACACAGAGGCCTATTAAACCATGCTGCTTTGTGGATGAATCAGAGAGAATGGATCAGGATGTGCAGGGGTGGAGCCAGCGAGGCAGAGTGTAGATAATCAAACACTGTGTCTTCACGCCTCGCTGTGGCTCCTCTTATTAGAATATTGTAATAGCACTTCTAATGAGCTACACTTTACTGTTGACTGCTAATGCAAAGACGATGTGTACACAGCACATTGAGACAGAATTACATTTAAGACCCTGGATGGAGTGTTTGATGTGAGCTGTGTTTGTGTAAATTATCTGTGTGCTACTGTGTGAGGATTTAGCCTGAGTATTGTGTGTGCACGTACATTCACTGGTTCAAAACACTGTCCTCCTAATCAGGGAAGGACATACAAATTCACAATAAAGTCAATTTAAAGCAACAAGTGTTTGGCCCAAGTTTGTGAGATGAACACACAGACGCACACAGCAACATGATGAGACAGACAGTGAGGAGCAAACAAACTCGCCTTCACGATGTGTTTGACTTGAAAACACATCCAACTTCGATCTAAAATGATCTGCAGTTGTTTTTTCCACCATGATACGAACACAGCAGCAGCTTAGTTCCATCCATTTCTAATATTTCTTTGATGGGCTAGCTGTTAGACAGGTAGACATACAGAAGTCTGTAGCTACAGGGGGTGAATAAAATAACAACTCACAATTGAATGCAATTTAAAGCAATAGCACTGCAAGCGAATCCTACCTTTGTTCAGTTTTTGTTGGTACCTTCCATTTCAAAAAAACCTGTTAGCCGTGTAAACAACCGACAACACCACAGCTACCAACGGAAAAAAATTTAAGAAAACCCGGATAAATGGACCGACAGTGAAGTCCAAGCTTTACTGAGCATATGTGCTATGGGGGAAATATAACATGATTTGGACTGGTCAACGCAAAATATAACTGTATGAATGCAAACAGAAAAAAATGCCCTCGAAGGTATGTAGTTCTCAGGGAGCTCCCCTGTGGGAAGTTCCTCTCAGTGGAGACAAAACTAGGGCTGCACAATTAATCACAATTTTATCAAAATCGCAATATCGCAGGGGGGACGCAAAATTTGTTAAAAGTGAATGTCTCAAACCATTCTAAATGAAGTATTGTGGTGCTGCAGAGACGTCCCGGCCTAAAAATTGTATTGGTACAGATCCTTGCAAAAATCACACTATAATCATTTACATTTTTGAAAATGTTAACATGAAAATGAGAATAAGGATAGAAAAAGTTATCATTCCCTCCAATATCATGAATCATATCGCAATATCAGTCAAAATAATCGCAGTTAGATATTTTCCTCATATCGTGCTGCTCCTGACAAAACAGTCCAAAAACATTGTTCAAGTGTCGGCTGGAGCTACAACTTATCACAACTACCCTTGATACAATGCATAACTTATCCAGTGTCAAAAGTCGCTGTAAACTAAATGTATGATATCCTTCACACACTAATGCAAACTGCTATTTCTAAACATACATTATATTAAATCTTTATTATATATTGAACTCAGTTCCAGGCTAAACTTTCCACCAAATTCCATTGAAAAATGTTCACAGGTTTAAGATATATTCTTCTAATACATAAAAGTGAAAACAAATTTGACTGAAAAGCTAAAGCTCCTTGGTCCAGGTAATGATGAATGGCTCAGAGACCCTTTAATTTGCGGTCCAATTAAAAATCAGATCGTAATACATTGGCAGCTATTTCCTCTCGTTGGGTTAATTAGTCATCACCTCGGTAATGTCACATACAAAATGCTGGACAATAATATACCGTATTTCTTGCTTTTACCGAAGACTGCATTCCCTAGTACATTTCTTGCCCCCTGCCCCTCTCCGTTCTGCAGATGAAGATAGCAAAGGGTGACAGGGAGGCCGGGGAGCAAGGCAGGAGGTTGAAATGGAGATCAGGTTTTTATAAATCTCATTTCTGCAGCTGATTTATCAGCTCGCCCCGGTCCCTGTCAGCCACACACACATGTGACCGGCATGGCAAAAGGCTAACTCATTAGTCTGCCTCATCACAGTGGGAGGTTTTGCAAGCGAGTACACACACACACACACACACATTTTCGTCGCATCCTCTTTCTTTCCACACCTATTACCTTTTCTCCATTTTAACCAATCAGTCTCTTTCACCGCTGCTCTACCTTTCCTCATTTTCATCCCTTTCTTCTTCTTCTTCTTCATCTTCTGCCTCTTCTCTTTCGCCCTCATTCTCCAAGTCTGAGTGGTGGCCTCTCCATCCAGGATTTAATTAAAGCAGTTTAAATGGCCAGGGGTGATCCTCATCATGTCATCCTCTTCCCTTTCTCTCTTCCTCTGGAGGTTAATATCAGACTAATCCACTCTTACCCCCCCTAAGCCCTTCCTCAATAATGCATGGCTTCTCGCTGGCCACCTAACGTCTTCAACGCAGGCAGAGCTTACAGGACTCACCGTTCATACAGTCAACGACAGACACACCCTTGTCTTTGTGTACTTAGACGTACAGTATTTTGCTATGTTGACATGCAGCAATTCTCTCAAAGGGGCTGTGTCGGTAGGGTGTGTTGTTTCAGGTGCGGATGAGACGATGTTATACGATCCAGAAAGGCTGGTTTGAGTTATAAATTTAGTTTAAAGGCGTATCAGATGTTGTAAACATGTAACATTTCATTCTGTAACAAACTCTGAACAAAGCCTCTCTCATCTGTTTAAGTTGGTATCAAAAAATTTGCATCATAAATTGTAACACTGTTAATATGAAGATTTATCTGCGTGAACCAAACTTAATATAGAGCGATTGTTAGTTTTTTTTCTCCGAGATCTCTTAACTGCTTTAAGAATCAACTCACAGATCAATGCATTCTCACGAACGGGTCCGTATGATATCGTACGAAAATGTGATGACGAGCATGGATGTTCTTAAGAAAGGTTTTTGAACTTCCTGTTGGCTTCAAAACACATAAAGGGCATACAATAAAGAAAAGATATAACTCCTTCCAAATATTATTGGACCAGATGGATCAAATTCTGAAGGTTTGTGACACAAAAATGTAGTCATTGTTTTATAGCTGTAGGAAATGGCGAGTGTTTTATTGATCAGGCTACAGACATAGTGTTCCAATACCCATTATACTATGCTATTTATCCTGCCAAAAAACATGTTTAGTACATCCCAATACATAGTATGTTAAATAAAGTATGCCAAAAAAAAACAGCATGTCCTACTACATCTGTTCCCATTTTGCAGAATTCAAGCCAATATGCCTTTCTGGCTTTTCTGACCCACAATCAATTTCTGACCCCTGCAGCATATATGAGGAAGGGGGTCAAAGTTCAAGCCACGATGTTATGATGAAGTAATATGTACCAATCGTATGCATAATGCATGCAAAAGGATGCAACAGTACATACTTTGTAAGGGAGGCTGCAGTACGTAATAAAAGTAAAAAGAAAAGATATGCCATTTGGAACGCAGCAATGGTGTTCTAACCGTCTGATTGGTGGAGCTTGTTGGAGCTGCCTGACATGAAGCTAGCATAAACGGTGCTGAAGGACTGAAAGTTCCTACTATATCCTCTTCCACATGTTTTAGGGAGATAACAACAATGGTGCATTTAAATTCTGATTTACAGGTAGCAATGTATGTAATGTCCATATCCTTCTAATAATACACTAATATAAGAACAATCAAAGCTAAGGCAGCAAACATATTTTTGAGCTGAGAATCTATTTTTTTTTCTTTCTTTTTGGTCTGGTTGAAGAATGTAAGTATTAAGCAATGTCCTTCTCTTCCAGCATCCACTTAATCAATATTTCTTTTGTAGTGTTGCTTGCGTGTATAAAAAAAAAAGAAAAAAAAGATCCCGTCAGTTGTTCTGTTGTAATTGCTTATTTCAATAACCATAGCACCACCACAGCATGCATTGGAGCAGGTATTTGCAAAATTTGAATTAAGTGAATAAAAAATACCTCTCAATGCTTTTCTATGTAAGTGTCCATGGAACACAGGAAGTTCGGGATGACAATCTGCTATTAAACCAAGCACATCTAATGACCTATTCACCAGTAGCTATTCGTGTGTGTGTGTGTGTGTCTGTGTGTGTGTATGTGTGCTTGTGTGCGTGTGTGTGTGTGAGGAGAAGCAGGTAGTCTTGGGCTGCTAATGAAGACAGGGATATACACGACAACTACCAATTAAAGTTGTCAGAGCCACAGTGTTCCCAGGGTTTGACAGTCTCCTCACACAGCCGCTGATTTTCCTTTACATGCCTTGCAGTGCAATTAGAGTCCGGGTGGGTGTGGTTGGACAGAAATTACCTCACGTGCCATTGTCTTTCCCTCCATTACAGATTTATAGTTAGCATTGTGCGTGTGAATGCAGCAGCGAGCACGGTGCCCGTCAAGCACACATGGCTCCGGAAAGAGAGCGCCACAGCCACCAATTAAACACACACTCGGGTTCACATAAATGCCAGCGAGGACACACACGTGTGTAGGCACACAATATCACACAGACAGACACGCGATTTAGTACAGGTTATAATCTTTACCCCTGCAACCCACTCTTCTTCTGGTCTCAGTAACCATGAATCATCTCCTCAGAGAATTAAACGGGGGACTATGGGGAGGTTTCATTTTTTAACCAGCATGGCTAATAGCTGCCTCGGCAAAAGCCACAGCCGTAAATATCATTTCATGGCTGTTCTACATAATTTATGATAGTGCAGTTGATAGGAAGTGATTACACTTTACCAGGCTGACCTTAGCCTAATTAGAGTCTACGATTCACATTATGAGAATATATGATTCCAGTTAGACTGACACACTGGGCCGATGGTGAAGGAACAGTTTGTCATAAAAGTGTATATATATATATATATATATGTCATAAATTGTGAGATATTTAGTGAGCCCTCAGTGTTTACCTATCCAAATCTCAACCAATCACTCACTAATCAGCATTGGAACACTATGTCACCAGCACTACAAATTCACTGCATTCTTATTTGCTCTGCTCAGGGCTGCAATAAAGTCACCGTTAAACTTCTGTCAACGAGAACACACTGTTGTAGATTTGTAATTAAAACTTTTGGCCGGGATTTTACTGCACGGCTTTGCTCTTGCTTCCTGTGGCCTCAGTCACTGCCATTAGTGGCTGCTAACTTGCTGGTGCATGAGAATATGTGTACAGAAAGTTAGGGCCATTTTAAGTGCTTGGTGTCAGATATTCCCCCCACTTAAGAAATCTAGCTGAAACACTGAAGTTTTTTTAATATTCACAACATTCAACCCATGTAAATTTGTAAATTTCAATTTAACTAGTGCGTTTTATTTATTTCCTTTTAAATTTGCTCTTGCACAAGTGTCACTTTTTAAACATGACGCTGCTACCAATGCTGTTTTCTGGTACTGATTTTATTTATTTAAAAGGAACATGGCAACTTATTGGGACGTTAGCTTATTCTACATCCATACATACATATTCTAGTCCATACATACCCTTCTCATCTCCGTGCGTGTCGTAACTCTGTCTGACGCCCTCACCGCTAGCCTAGCTTAGCACAAATCCTGGAGGTAACCGGCTCCACCTAGCCTAATGCTCCCAATAAGTGACAAAATAACATCAACATTTTCCTATTTACATGTTGTGATTTGTATAGTCACAACGTGTACAAATAACAAGGTCACATGAGACACAGCCATCTTCTAACCGTTTACATACTGGGAACTATATTCTCAGGTGGCAAAGCACTGCTACTTCTGCTTCTTGGGCGGAGTGATTTGCTCGCAGCACCTGAGAAGCCCCGTGGTGAGGAGCAGAGAGTAAGAACGGTGCTTTTCAGGTGCTGCGAGCAAATCACTCCACCAAAGAAGCAAAAAGAGGAATAGGAAAATGTTGACGTTATTTTGTCACTTATTGGGAGCATTAGGCTGGAGCCGGTTACCTTCAGGATCTGTGCTAAGCTAGGCTAGCGGCGGGGGCGTCAGACAGAGTTACGACACTCACTGAGATGAGAAGGGTATGTATGGACTTATCTAACTCTGGGGGATACGGTGAATAAGCTAAAGTCCCAATAAGTCGGCATGTTCCTTTAATTGATACATTTTAACTACATCGAGAAAAGCCAAGGGAAATTTCATTGTACTCGAGTATAATAACAATGAAGACCATTCTGATTGGATGTCGGTACAAACATGGCTCCTAGCACAGACAACAGGAAACTAATTTGACAATTGTACTGTGTAACAAAACCTGCTAAGTTTGAGTTCCTCGACAAACATCCTAAGAAAAAGTGACGTCCTGTTTCAACGTTGTCCAATCAAAAGATTCCAGCGCGTGTTAGCAGCCACACACTTTTGGTAGTTTAAATGCACTCAGGCGGGTAATGACGTGAATCCCACTTTCAACTTTGGACGTTAACAAAAGCAGTAAAAACACACGGGGCGTTATCTGGGGCTGCTTTGTTTCTGCCTCCAAAACAACATCAACAGAAATGGGCAATCATGTAACCATAAAATGACTTCAAAACGCTAGTACACCATAAACAATAATTCTGCACTTTAAGCCCAAGTGTTTTTTTGTTTTTTTAAAAACACTCGGATTATACCATAAGTTATCTGGAAGAATTCTATGGTCTGTCACAGTCAGTTGTGGAGAAAATGCAGCTTTGGGTCACAAAAACACAAAAACAGTCAGCCCTGTTTTATTTTATTTATATTGTTGCTTTTATTTCTTTGGTTACGATCCTGGATTCAGAGTAAAGTGTTTTTAGTGTCAGAGTTGCAGTGGCTTTTCCACATAAACAAGAATCAAATTGAAATGAAAATTTAAAGATACTCAATGTCTACACCAGCTGTGTCTATCAACAATTCAAAATCCAAGATCCCAGAGAAAGCTAAAGCAGTGAAAAATAAAAAAAAAAACACAGTAAAGTTACAGAGATGGAGAAAAACAGAGAGGGGAAAAAAAAGGTAAAGACTGAAATGAAGGGGTGAGCGTGGAAGAATTTGTATGGGGCATAAAACGTATGTGGGTCAGGGTGAGTCTAAAAGGAGAATAGAAGGTGTGAAAGAACAGGATGAGAGGCATTCAGCGGTGATTTTGCATGTGTGTATTAGAGAGAAAGAAAGAGGAATAAAGAGAGGATGCTGAGTCAAGATGAAAGCAAAGCCTTTTGGGAATGAAATAATGGTGACCGATGCATTTCCTCTCGGCAGGAAAGACCAGTGTGAGTGAATGTGTGTGTGTGTGTGTGTGTGTGTGTGTGTGTGCTTTGAAGTTACAGAATTGAAGGCGAATCACTGCGTCTTTTGGCTGGCACATTTTTAGGCCAGTCTGTAGTGAAGCTGTAGTTTAAGAGTTGCATCAATCTTAATGTTAGAGTTACAAGTGTAATGTACTATTATCTGTATGCTCGTGGCTCAAAAGGCAAGGTAGCAGTTTGAAAATTGTCATATTCAATACCCTGAAATCTTGTAGTTTGATGTTCCACTGATGTATTACATAGGAGGCCTGCGTATTGTATGGAACAATGGCTGCACACCTGCCTCTGCTTTTAAGACTCTTCTTAAAACACACTTTTAGTGTGTAGCCTTCCTGTGGTCCTTTTATCTTACCTTCCCACACAATCTGTTTGATTCTTTAGTGTTTTCATTTTAATTGCCATGTTTTATTACTTTGTTTTATGCCTTATTGCTTTATTGTTGTTTCACTGATGATGCTACTGTTCTGAAGATTTTATGATTAACACTTGCGTGATTCTGTTTGTTCTCGTACCCTAAAGCACCTTTAAAGCTTGTTTTGGAAAGGCTATATAGGCTATATAGATATAGTTTATTATTTATTTAACCCAGAGATTAGTGGTTCTCAGTTCGTTTTCAGCCAAGGAAGCCGTACAAGAACATATTTTGTTATATGAAGCTCAGCGTAAATTCTTAAAGGAAGACTTCATATACCTTTGCCATCACTCATAATGATCAGCTGTTTCATGGTACGTCACTTGTCAGTAGTAATCATATCCAGCTGTGTCGTGGTTAGTTAATCCAATCAGAGTCGGCCATTTGTCACGAGCCTATCACAGCATGACATCCTGCTTTAAATCTGCTCTCTCTTCCGCGGTTGGCAGTTGTCGTTTCAGGAAATAGAGTGCGTCCCGCCTCCTCCCCTTCTGTCATGACTCTAAAAGTTTGAGAACCACCGATTTAAAGAACAGCTGCTCACCGTGTGCATGCGCCCAAAAGTTTTGTGAGGCTTCTGCATTTTTGGGACTGTAACGTTCATGCTCCCACAGTCTCTCTCTGGCTGAGCCAGTCAACTCCCTCAAAAAAAATTTAAAAAATGGAAAGATAATTATTTACTAATGCAGCTCTTTGTCACTTTTTAGCTTTTACCGGAACTTAAGTCTCAAATTGTGATGATATAAAGATTGTGATTGTGAACGCTCCAAAAAATGCAGTAATTGGTTTCCAGGCATGTCTGTTGAAGTGACTGTATGACATAAAGCAGTGGTTCTCAAACTTTTTTCAATAATGTACCCCTTTTGAACCCCCCTGACTAGCGCTAATCATTTTTGGTAGAAGAAAAAAAAAAAAAGTCTATATAAAGAGGAACAGTGCAGCGCTGTCAGCAATTTACTAAACAGCCTTGTAACTGAAAAAAAACAAACATTTAAATGCTAATGAGAAAAGTAGACAAAAACTATAAAAAAAAGACAAAATCTTGGAAAAAGATGGTAGAAAGAAGGATGGAAGTAAGGCAAGAATAGGTCGAAAATGGTATCAGAAACAGTGAAATAACTTCAAAAAAACTGATGGTGGAAGGACAGCAGAAGGAAGGAAGACAAGAATAGGTCCAAAGAAGGCGACACAAATGTCACATTTTGGGTAGGAAAAAAAAAGTCTACATATAGAGGAACAATGTTCAGGACAACAGCCTTGTAACTATTAAACATTTTGTTAAATATCTCACGTACCCCCTACAGACCTCCAAAGTACCCCTATGGGTACACGTACCCCCATTTGAGAAACACTGACATAAAAGGCCCTGTTTTAATCACACAAGTACAACAAGTGCAGTGAGCAGAAGGTCTCGGGCGTTTGGACTGTGTGGGCGTCTCCATGCACACCTGCTATTTTGGTTTGCATGTGCAGCAGTGCAGAGTGCAAAAGGTCAGGCTGAAGTGGACTATAAATTACAGTGTGTTGTGATTGATATACACACTCTCAGCCAGTCACATCACTGGCCTCAATCACAGTGATGCATGAAAACAACAGCTCAACAAATGGATAAAAGGAGCTTCTCCGGGAAATCATATTATTGTCTGGATGGTGCAAAGCAGTGCGATGTGAACCCACAGCTTAGATAAGTACACTGAGGCTAGTAAATAAATGATAACAGTTTTTAATGAGTTATCTCATGTTATAAAAGGTTAGACCAGAGGTATTCAACAGGGGGTCCTCAGAGTTAATGCATAGGGGGGGCCACCAAATTATGTTTAAAAAAATATTTCTTTAAAAGTTTCCTTTTTTCCAAGTGAAAATGTGTATATGAATCCAACATATTGATAGCAAAGTTAAATTGGCCTATTTGTGAAAATAAAACATTTAATTTACAGATTGAAAATAATCTTACTAAGGTAGCCACTACATACAGTTCAGGTTAGGGATTCACTGTGCCTTCCACATATATATTTAACAATAAAACATTATGTATACATAATCCATACCTGTTCATTATCATACATCCGGCCCAGTTTAATATGCAATTTAACTGTATTCAATACATGTACAAACTAGTAGGGGGTCCCTAGGCCGTGTCTCTTTCAGCTTAAAGGTGCAGTAGGTAAGACTTATAAAACTAACTTTCTGTCATATTTTGCTGAAACTAGACCCTCATCTAACTGCGTGTCAATCACTGCTAATGCACACACTTTCATTGTCCCTTGTGGGGGGAGGGGCTTAGGAGAACGTTTTGGGCTTTAGTAGAAAGAGGGGGAGGGACTGAGAAGTTGTTGATGTTCAAATTTTTTGGCTAAATCCTGGATCTTCCCAATCCTACCTACAGCACCTTTAAGGGTCCTTGGCCTAAAACACGTTGAAGACCCCTGGGTTCTTAAAATATGTTTGCTTCGCAATGCATTTCCAGAGAAAAACATGAATGACTGAATTAAAAAACAAAGTTGGTAAGAGGCTGTGAAGCACAGGATTAATGAGCCTCAGTAATTCAATGTCTCCCTAAAACACAGGCAGAATACTGAGTTATAGCTGACCAGTCTGATGTGTGTAGAGGTGTGTGTGCTTATTCTAGTGCCATTTGCACGTGATTCAGTAAAGGTAAACACTGTAGATGGCCGTGAGTAATGGCGCCGAACTCCTCAAAATAGATGCTTTAGATTAGGGCTGCAACGATATGAGGCAAATATCTAATTGCGACTATTTTGATTGATGTTGAGATTGATATATGATTGGCGACACTGGAGGTAATGATCACTTTTGCATCATTATTCTCATTTTCATTGAAATGTATTAAAATTAAAATGATCATATTGTGATTTCTGCGAGGATTTAGTCCGTTCGATACGGTTTATAGGCTGGGACGTCTCTGCAGCACCACGATACTTAATTCAGAATGGTGTGACACATATTTTGACTTTAACCAATATTGAGCCCCCTGCCCCTGCAATTTGGATATTACATTCCTCTATATTGCGATAAAACTGCGATTAATTGTGCAGCCCTACTTTAAATTTATCGACATATCTTTCCTGCTGCGTTCAGATGGCTGCAGGGATTTTTCTAACTGCAGTAGAAGCTTTACATACAGCATAAAGCACCTGTGGACAACAGATGCTGTAACAATCACTCATGTTAATTAACAGATAAATGCAGACTCATTGACTAACATTCTTGCTTCATCCACATTAAATGTAATTTTTGGATGCCAATTTAAACCCATCTACTGGGCGGGAGTGTTTTATTACATTACTTTGTTTGCAGTGTAGGCGTCATTGAATTATTGCTGTGCATTTGCTATTTTGTCAGATTGGCAGCAGACTGACATTGCATTAGAAAGAGACGTGTTGCGGCCGGTTAGCTCAATTGGTAGAGCAGGCACACACATTTGGAGGTTTATTCCTCGACATAGAAGGTCCAGGCTTCGAGTCTGACCTGTGACTGCTTTCTGCATGTTTTCCCCCTCTCTCTCCCTTTTCATGTCTGAGCTGTCCTCTCATTAAAGGCAGATAAAAATAAATTAAATAAATAAAAAGAATCATAAAAAAAAAAAAGAAAGAGACAGACGCGTTTCTGAGACTTCTATTCTCATCTCTTGTTCCTAAAGACGCTCCATAGCATTACTCCACAAGGTACCTTTAAAGCTGAACTTATCAATAACTGAATATGAACCATGAATCAGGTGACTACATTTCCAACCCAGTCCCATGGCAGTACGTGAAATGGTCATGTTATTTAATCTATTCACGGGGAAGTTTTTGTTTTTTTTTTTTTTTTTCGTGGTGGCCAGCACGAAAATGTAAACTAATGTATTTAAATGCGAAGCATATGTCGTGGTCACAGCACGACTACGGTATTATACGGTATTATACCGAAAATCCGCAGAAGGAGGTTGGTTGGGGTGGTGGACGGGTCAAACAATTCGTGACTTTCACCCCGGAGGCCCGGGGATCGCGTCCCGCGTGTGGCGTTTCGTTTCCCCGTTAACCGTCCCGGTATTGTCGCGCGTTCCCTGCGGCCGTCCCCCGGCGTGTGAGGCGTTTGCTTTCCCCCGTTAATCTCCGTATAGACCATTTCGTGCTCGTCACCATTTCGCTGGTAGTGACTTCTGAACGCTCTCATCAATCTTATTTCCAACAGCAGCAGGAAGCTGTTTTAGAGAATCTTAACTATTTTTCCAGCCCACAAGCAAAACATCATAGGAAGGGCCCAGTGTCTTGCCAACATTTATTCCACCCCCTAATTGAGCTAGAGTATCGTAAGTTGACTCCAGATAAGCAATGTGAACACACTGGGCACCGCATGGCATGAGCAGAGGGGCTTGAGACCCCCCAGCTAATTTTCTATTTCAATCACAGGATGACTGAATGCTTTCCAAAGTGTGGCACAAAGCAACAGCATCCAACCCAAAACAGAAAGCCAAATTAGCCTGCCACTTAGCACATCCAAGGGCGTGCAATGTTCTTTTTTCATATCATTTTAACACCCACCAACCATACAATGTAATCACTCCTTTGTACTGTTTCTCCATAATTTGTGGTACGTAGCAGGGCCGGAGGAGACTGGGAATTGTCTTGAAACTACCAGGTACAGAACATGATACAATATCTACTTTAGGAGTCCAAAATTCTTGCCTTCAGGGGTTGCTATGACAACTTTGAACTATGCCGGTGGTGTGTGTTGTTGGCGGCGGGGGAGGGCTGAATGGGGGGACTACGGTTCGCTCCCGAACCTGGGGGTACTCAGGATAAACGCAGCCAATCAAAAGGGGATGTGGAGGTAATGAAGACTAAGGCGCCGAGATGCAGGAAGCTTTTAGAAGCCGCCGTAATGCCGAGCACTTCAGACCTGCTCTCTCCGTCTTCCACAGCTTGTCGGATTAGCTGGCCTAGTCTCTATGGAAACCTTGCCCCACATGAAAACACAGAGCCCACGCCCACACACACACACACACACACACACACACGTCCTGAAGATTTTTATTCCCCTCAGTCGAAAAATGAAACAGGATAAGTGCTACTTGTGATTTTCTGTGTTTTTGACATCGCTTTGCTTCGTGGATATGGAGTCATCAGCTCTACAGAGGGAAAACAGGCCTGACTGCAGCAGAAAAGCATATATATATATATATAAATGAAGTCTGACTTCTCAGACCTAATGCCTCTCTATTCACTCCACAAACTAGTGCTAAAATGTTCTAAGGGCATTTGAAAAAAGAAGAAGATATATAGTCAGGGAGCAAGAATGCCACCTATCAGTCATGGAATCTGGCTGCAGCAGAAATCTACCGGCTCAATTAATTTCTCACCTGAAGGTATATTCTCTCTCTCCAGGTTGATCCCTCCTCATCCGCGAAACATCGCAGCCAATAACCTTCACTTTCCCAGTGTAAGCTCCAGCTGAGGGCTGCGGTTACGTCGGAGAGGAAGTGCAGCTATTTGGAGCCGAGCCAGGAGGGCAAAATCCACCCACAGCATCTGAGAACACACACAAATAAAGACTATGCAGGAGAGAAGTAACACATAGGCCTATGGACATTTGTATTAGGGCTGCACAATATATTGTTTAGTTTTTTTTAAATCGTTATCACGATATCAACCGCCGCAATAAAAACATCGCAAAATACTGCGACATATCGGCACTCAGAGATTATTTCGTGTTATTTGAAAGAAAATATCAGTAGAAAACTGCACTTTAAAATGTAACTGTCTTCTGGTTTTTAGTGGGGCCTTTTATTTTATTATTATTATCATTATTCAATATTATTATCATTATTAAATGAAAGAAAAATAATTTTCAACATTCTTCTTGAAAGAATGTTGGAAATTATTTTTCTTTCATTTGTTGTTAAATTCAACAAGCAACTTATTGTATTTTAGCAGAATACTGACAGCAGCACAGATGCAGAACTGAGTGCACTTTAATTAATATCTGTTTATTTAGCGCAAGTAATATCATTGTCGCGATATTCAACAGCTTTATCGCATATTACATATTTCCTCATATTGTGTAGCCCTAATTTATATATGGTCATACTGGTGTGTGATAATATGGGAAACTATTGGGCATATATCAGACAATGTTCAGTCAGGATCATCCCCCTCTGATATGATAATTTAAATAGTCTACTAACTCCACAAATGGGAGCAATGGAGTAGGATTTATTAGCATTAATTAGCATCTTAAATATACCATGATGTAATACGTTTAGGGCTGCGATCAAACAATTTATCTCCCGATAAATTATGTTATTGATAAATTGATTGTTTGGTCAAATGTAAAATGTCTGGAAAGAGCCAAATGTGACAACTTCAGATTGCTTGTTTTGTCCGACCAATAGTCAAAAACCCCAAAATATTCAATGAACAATGATTTAAAACAGAGACGCGCAGAAAATTCTCACATTTAAGAAGTGTCAACCAGCAAATGTTCGTTTTTTTTGCTTGAAATATGTCTTGAACAATAATCAGTTATCAAAATGGTTACATTTTCTGTTGATCAAACGTATTGCTGGTTGAACTTGATTCAGCTCTCAGGAATTATTTTCTGAATTATTTGAGTTATAGCCAAAAATGTGTTGTGTGAGGTCACATTACATATGACCTTTGACCACCAAATTCAAATCCTAATCCTAGAGTCCAAGTGGACGTTTATCCCAAATTTGATGAAATCCCCTCAAGGCGTTCCCTGAGATATCGCATTCACCAGAATGGGACAGATGCACGTGTCTCCCTACCTGAATGTGTCTAATACAAGCCGTTTGCATCTAACTACCCATATCCCCAAACATTAAACCATGTGCATCATTACCTACATGTAACAGATGCATACATATCAAATAATTGCAAGCAAGCACATCTTCACAGGGAACACACGCAGGAAGACGTGTAGATGCACATTAGCCAGAGAAGATGAAGAGAGTTGTCCTCGTCTCTCAGGAAGCTTTTCATGTCCTCCGGCAGCTTTACCAAGTTGCTGAATCGCCTCCTGCCAACATTTCTCCTGTCACCATTTGATCTGATAAAAGCGAAGGATACAGCGCAGCTCATCTGTGCCGCCCGCCACGATAAGACTCAACTTCAAAACCGGCCGGGTCTCAATGTTGAAATGTAAAAAAAAAAGAAAAAAGAAAAAAAAAAGGGACCCGGTGACAGTCCACTTCTTTTGTCCGGCTAGACAGTAATCTGTGGCCGTGTCCGCCGCTCACCGCGTGGGCCTTTGAGGCTCGGACTTTAGGTTTGACCTCGCAGCTTTAAGCTTCCCATCAGGGTTCAGCTGTAAGCAGTCGGAGTGTGGACAGTGGATAGAGGAGAGGGCGGGCATGGGGCCATATGGCAAAACCATAGATAAAGCCAGGATCAAACTGTGTGACTCACATTATGGTGAAATAACTCAAATACACGGTGGTCCAAATAAAAGCTGCTCGGTACACAGTTTTTTCCACGAGCTCTAACATCGGTCGGTTTGATAAACACATCTACTGTACTGACTTATTATCAGAGATGACACCATCCCTCTGTTGTATAACTCTCATTATGTTCTATTATTAATGGCCTGTATTCTCATTAAATATCATCTTTTTATACCCACTGTCTGTATTTCTCTGCTGCTGCTGTGACCCTGTCTCCTTTCAAGCATCATTTAAGTTTTATCTAAAACAATCAAATCTAATTAACACTTCAAGTAAAGTCACTCAGTGACTCGTTACGTGCTGTTAATTGTGTTAAATATAGTGAATCTCAAATTGGAGCCAATCCACTTCAGCTACATCTACTGTAGCTGTCAATTTTTAAATATTTTAACTAGCTGTTATATTATGGAAACTGCTATTAAAACTGCACTTAATTCATCATATTATGTAACCAGACAAGGCCCAAATAAGAGGGTTTATTTCTGGTAAGTCAAAAGGTTTTTGTTCGTTTTTTTGACTGACTGGGAAACACTGGTAAGGCCCTTAAAAAAAGTGGTTTAAAATATGCATGTGACTGCACAGATTTGATCAAATAAGTAAGACCTGCCACACAGTGAAGAGACCGTGAAGGAAGACAATTAAGCCCTTAAAATATGAAGAATATACGAACGTAGTTTTCATCATCTTTGAATTTGAGTTAAGATTCTGTATATTGAGTGATTTATTTTACTTAAAACAATATAAACTCTAAGGGGAGACATTTTCATTATTCAGCCACTTTGGGAGGCTGTCCCTCCCATATCCACTCACTAGTGTATGTCATTAAAGTAAGCTTTTCGCACACAGGTCTATATTGCTTTTGCTTTGGGTATGAGCGTTGGCCGGACTCTCGCCACTGCTGGCCCACAGGTTGACCGGCCCACTGGGACAAACCCGCCGCTGCTCCAGATGGCTTCTCGGCCCCTGCTGCCAAAGTCTCCATGCTACATAATCATAGCCAGCTGGTTTGCAGGGTAATAGTGAGGTCAGGATGTCCAGAATTGGTCATGAAGTATAAAGAAACCGCAATGTCAGAGCAGAGAAGGCAGTGTTACTGTACCATGTAGGGACCCTATCTGTCATGGTTTACATTAGAGTGGAAAAGCCAACTGTACTGTCAGAATGTCAGGATGTATGTACTGTATATCACTGTAACCAGGTTTCACAGCATTATGTCTTGTATTTCTGTCAATTTGGATGATTTTATACCTATAAAAATCATGTATTTGTACTGTGGGGTGTAGTGTAGTGGGAGTCTGGAGCAGAAAGGTTTGATTGGATGACACGACCAGAGAGACAGGTTGCATCTTTATCAACCAATCTAGAAAACCAGAACATAATGCATCTTCTTCATGTTCGACTGGGCCTATTACTTTGAAGCCCCTTCTGTATGTTTAGGAGTTACCCTGGCAGACATGTAATACACATATCAATATCTGAACCAGATCTAACCAAGTAAAGCTGAGAATAAATGGCTGAAAGCAAAACAAAGACTTTGTCCACTATCACATGACATCCAGAGACACATGCACTTCACAATAATTTGCATCATACAAAGACCTACTTGGTCATTTACTGTAGGTATAGGGAATTGTAGTCTGTGAGTCAAATGTTCCGCTTTTGTGATGCTGAAATGATCTGTGAAACTGAAGTTTTTAATGCACCAGTTTTCAGCCAATTAGGTTCTAATAAGATGCTTTCCCATATGGTTCAGAGCTGGATAAAAGGAGCAGATGCCAGCTTAAAATCAATTGAATGGAAAGCCTCAGGAAATGGTCAGTGTTCAGTTTCTGTCGGCTCAGTCTGGGTTTGGGCCTGTCGCATTTTTATTCCACATTCTCCATTAAGATGTCGACCGCAGCCCCTGCTGGTGCTGCAAACCGATTGCCAGACAAGAACGTTGATGTTGGACAATTCTGCAAAGCCCTAGATTACGTCGAATGTTTAGAAAATTATGGATTTCCACAATATCTGCACATGGGAACTATGGTTAAGGTTAGGGACTCATTACTTTACGCCTCGCTACAAAGGCAAACTACTTCTTGCATTGGCACTGTATGTTGGAATTGGACATAAGTTGTGAGGTGCAGAATTGTTCAAAATTACTACAATTCCTAGGGATACTGGGCTGGTTATTGGGTTCGGATTGAAAACCCCTACAGTAGTGATAGTTGTCTTTACAAAAGTATAGTCCTTTTGATGGTAGAGCATCAGCACAGCACCATTTTGTCCTAAAGAATGCGGGATTGAGGCTCTGATTGTGGCGCTCCACAGTAGTCCCGGTTGTAGGAGTGAAGTATGACATGTTGGGCAGTATAGGGGAGAGAGGTCAGAGTTGCAGTACCCTGCAGTAGCCGTGGTTGTAGGAGTGAAGTATGAAATATCCGACAGTGTTACGGTAGTGCTCCGGGCTCCAGGAGAGGGGATCAGGCTCAGCCAATCAGAACCATTCCACATCATTGGCCAGGGCCATCTCTTATCTAGCAGAAGTGGAGAGGCTTTCCCTACTAATGCCACCCAGGTTGCTAGATCCTCCATCCTTTGCTTCACCACTCTCCTCCTCTCTCTAAACTACCTCCATCTCGCTTTCTCCCCCTCACTACTTCTTTCTAATTCTGTACCTTTTGCTCTCTCCATCCAGTCAAACTCTCAACTTCACCTCTCCTGTCTCTCATCTACTGCACTTCATCCGTCTCTATCTCTTTTAATTTCTTCAGTCATGCGTTGTTTTTTTTCAATTATTGGCTACGCATTGCTGAAGTGTGTGATAGGCCTCTATACACTATGCTGGAGAAATAGGCCTGGTCACACTCTACATATGTGCCGAATTCTAATGAAAGGACGTGCGTGCGGGCATATGTGTCATGTCATATAGTACAGAGCGAGAAAGACAGATGAAATTAGAACAGTGAGGACATTAAGTGCTTTCGACTGGCTTGATATTGCAGACGGAGACGCGAAGAGGCAAATCATAGAGCTGATGTGGGTTTTTTTGTGCTCAGTTCTTCTTGAAAAGGGAGAAAAAGGGCAGCAGACACAAAAGAAAAAGAGGAAGCAGGCAATCATGTTACTTCTAATCTGTTAATCTTTTGCTTGGAGAGGGAGGTGGGGGTGTTAAGTGGACAGGGGGGCTGCTGGAATGAAATATATTGCAAATGGGAAAAGACACCAACAAGAGATCGGTGCTCGCAGATGGAGACACTGCTTAATCAAGACAAATTGCAGATGGGCTTGGATTTTTATTCTCAGAGAAAATAGACTTAAGCTGCCATCCACAACCCTACTACAGCAGCCTAAATCAACAAGCACACATGAAGGAAAAAATAAAAACACTTCCACGAAGCCAAAGATGATTGCACAAAAAAAAAAGAAAAGTATGTATGCAACCCAAAAGCTATTATTGCTAACATAGTTCTAATCTTCTCAAAGGTTAGTGGAGGACAAGTTGTGTTTTGAATGTTGAATATCAGTGTGATGTACTCTAGGCATCAAACAGCATATTAAAACAGTGTCCCCAGTCATTCAATGTTTGCTGCCATATCCCTCAGGTCACACTCCCCGTTCCTATACACAAATGAACAACAAATTCCCATTTATTTATTCTTGCATCATCACAGCGGCAAATTGCTTTGTAAATGGCACTGTTCCCTCAGCCTCTCCTGTAAATACAATGTCGTCAGCGATGTTAATAATCCTTTTGTTTGCTTGACCAGGAGCTCTCGAAAGCCACGCATTTCCTTGATTCAATTATCGCGGTTTAAAGAGTGGAGAGAATGAAGCCTGGACCTTAAAGCCGCCCGTGTTAATGACATTCAGATTGATCACTGCCACATGTTGATAAGGTGTGGCCCATTTAAAAGTGAGGGTAATGAAAAGAGGAGCTCTCCATTACGGCGAGTGTAACTAAACATGACACCTCCTCGCTGAAATTACAAGGCCTGCTGCCCGGCAACCGCCGAGAAAACATGCAATCTGGAGCACCATGTGTGTAAGCATGCAAGTTGGTTTACCAAGAGAAAACATTTAAGGTGTTATGTTACCACGTAAGCCATAAAGCAAACCTGTAATAAAGCTACAATGTGCAAATGTGTTTGCTTGATAAGGTGAAGAGCAGGAGAGATTCCCAGATTTTTTATGTGTGTGTGTGTGTGTGTGTGTGTGTGTGTGTGTGTGTGTGTGTGTGTGTGTGTAAATCTGCTTAGAAATATAAGAAATATTGGATAGGATAGAACAACATTATGAAACAAAACATCACATGCATTATTAATTTCACTTGTTTTCATTTTAAACTAATTGTATATCCAAATGCAATACACAATACAATTCTATAGGCTCAGTCTACCAAGCAATTGCAGTGCTGGTTCCATTGTATCCAAATTTTGGATAGTCATCATGGAAACATGGGAGGGGGGGGGGAAGAGCGCTGCTGCCACCCATGCCCCCCTTCTAGCCCTGTCCCTGGTAAGGAGTGACTGCTGTGGTTCACATTAATACACAAACCTTCACTTGAGGTCCAGCCAAGTCAATGCAGGAGCAGGTAAGGGGCAACAATACAACACATACACAACACAAAATACATAAAAGGAGTCTTCAGGGAAATTTTCAAGTCCCCAGAAAGCTGGGCTTCTTTTGTAATTTTCATTAAAGCTAATGGTCCCTGGTTTCCCCCACAGGGCAGCACCATAACACCAACAGCAGCCAAATTAACTCCATGGGTATTTACCAAACCTACAACGTTATTAGAATACTAATACAGGGTTGCCTAGTCCTTTCCTGTCATCTGTTTGTTTCCACAGATAATGCATCAATTATTACTACTGCTATTTAAAGTACCTTCTCGTGCATATACATGTACAGTATATAAGTATGGGCTAGGTGTATGTTTCATGTATTGTGTATATCAGTATGTTTCTGTTTGGAAAATGTATGGTCTTCTGTACAGTTTCTGCCTTCCTAATAACCATATTGTCATGTACCTATACAAATATATATGTCATATTTTTAATTCTACTTAGTTTGGCAATGATATGACTATCCCTTATTTGCCGAGCTCTCAGCAAAAATAAGTGACAGTCATAGGAAAGTATGTCTTTACGATTGTACAATACGTTGGCCCCCTTGTCTTCTTTAGATAGTGCCAGTGTTGGACTATGACACATGCACTGCAAACCTGAAATGCCCTAGGCATTATGTGGAGGAGTCCATATCAGTTAGACCGGACTATTAATAAACAGACTTTACCCTGCCAGCTCCCAAGTAAAAAGTCTGTATAATGTCCGATTGAGCCCATGTATGAATAGAGCAGCCCATTATCCGGAGAATTCACAGCGGTTGAGTGGGCGTGTTGATGACGTTTCCATCATGCTACTGGCGTAAAACCAGAAGAAAACAAACACCCGAAAGGTGAAGAAGGAGGGTCATTTACACGAAGACGCCAACCAAAATGTCTAACTGGAGACGACATGATTCAGGAACTTCGGTAAGGGCCAGTGCTGAAATGGTCAGACAAATGTAAGAAACGGCAAGAAACTTGGTTGTTTATGACCAAGTTACGAATCGGCTACATGAATGCGGTGTAAGCCGCGTAATGTCCTGCCTCCTGCATGCTCTACCAGGCGCCATCCCTCGCCTAAACCAAACAGAGTATTTCCAGTAGGTGAGAAAGCGTCTGACACAAAATCTCCTGTTGTGTGCTACAAGTGTGAAAGGGCAACTTCGGACAACGTCCGGAGTTCATATGAGAAAACTGCTTCAGTATGTCCCATTTGGCTTACATTGCAGCTCACCTTTAGCCCCCACTCCACAGCAAATGTTGAAACACCTAAAATGCCTCCAATGTCTGAAAACTATTTCAGGAAAATGGGTTCAAGAGATGATTGGAAATGGCTGGAGACTAAAAAGGTGTAGACTGGTAGGTGTTTTTTTTTTATCATTTGTCAGTGCAGGACAAAAGTTATAAATGTGTTTTTCTGAGAGACCGTCCAGGATACTCACCAGAAGAATGACGCTGTCACACACAAGAACCCACAGGGGGAATGCCAAGGACTAAGCACAGAGCCAAAATGAATAAGGATGTGTTGCATGTATTTGAATCATACTGAATGTACGTATAAATGATAATGACTGATAGTGGGTTGTTGAGCTGCTGAAAGACGGGCTGCTGAACAGGATGGATGCAGGGAGAAAATGTTCAAACGAGGGTGACAGACAACAGAACGTCCAGAAATGGGATTTGTTTACATGCACAAAGTAAGATAGCTACAGTATTAGCTACTCAGGATACCTTACAGCTACATAAGTTTCTCTTTTTCCACTACTCTTTTTCCTGTTTTGCTGTACTTAAGAACAACCCACAGTGATGCCATGTGAGGAACAACCCGTCCCAAAACACCAGCACCAATTGTTACCTCTGCAAAGAAGGGTATGTCTTCGGTTTGGTTTGTGTGTCTGTTTGTTAGCAGGATCACAGAAAAACTGGCCCGATTTTCCTGAAATTTAGTGGAAGGGTATAGCATGGGTCGAGGACGAACCCATTCAATTTCGGAGCAGATCCAAATCATGGGGCAGAAACACTTAATATTTTTCACTTTCAATAACACTGCGAGATAGGGCATTGCCTTGACCGAGGTCTATGCTGCCAGTGTGTAATCCTACACACTGGCAGCATTGGGTTTGGGTTTGAAATGTGTTGACGTGTCAGTAAAAGTCATATTTCACAGAAAAGCTGGGATAGTTTGATCAAATGTGCTTCAAAGATGGGCACATCCATGTCCTCATACCAGCCACTGTTCTGTTTGCCATGCCATCTGTGTTCCCTTAACCTGTGGAGGATATTTTCTTGTTCCACACCTGATGCAAACAAAAATCCCCATCTCTAACCAACGTCTGTGCACCCTCCTTTCCGCTTTGTTTTCTGTGAACACATGCATTCATAATTCTCCCTGTGAATAACGCGGAGTGTCTAATGAAGCGGCTCTCAGAGACGCTCACAAACCTGTCCCTGGGGATCTGAACCCACAACCTCCCCTCTGCCGAGCAGTCCATCTCCCTAAGACAGCGCCGTCTCCCTAACTGCTGAGGAAATCTCAGCTAACTTCTGTAATCACTCCAGTTGGACAAAACCTTCTAGTAATGCATTGGTCAATAATGGCCTCAGGGCTAAAGGGGATGCACCGGCATCAATGCATCTCTGTTTACTAGATGGCCAGTCGCAAAGACAGACAGTCTTTACAGAGACACCGTGTCCCTCATAGGGAGAGAGGGAGAGCGAATGAACTCATCAGGTCACTTTTCATCTTTAAGTCTCCCTAGGCAGAGAGACGGATGAGGAGAATCCTCTGTTCCCAGATGGAAAACGTCTGTGGGTCTCTATTTAATGAAATGGCATTACCGCCAACTTTGCTCAGCCAATCAGAAACCGAGGCAGCTGTCACGTGACAAGCAGGATAGAAAGCCCATCTCATAAATGTGCTTGAACATCACAGCCCGCCCAATGAGAGCAATATCATCACATTTATGAGAAAATAATGATTTCTTCTCTGAATTTATGAGCATCTTGGAGAAAAAGGGGTTTATATGAATGATATCAGTATGAGAGAAGAAATGGAGAAGAAGGGGGGGGAAACACTCCTTTAATTTGTTTTTACCCTCAAGGGAATAAATACAGCTCCGTAATATCAGGCATAAAAGTCAATCTTGTCGACAAAGAATAGCCCAATTAGTTGAGCTAGGAGGGGATGAAACAAAGGAATCAAAGCAGATCAATAAGGTTGATTCACTCCTGCTCTACGACCACCAATCAATACAAGCTGCTGTGAGAGACGTGATTAGAGATCACCGGGTCACAGCTAACTTGTCCATAATCAAGAGGTAAACCTTCATAAGTGCGGCACTTGCTGACGGCTCAGTACATGGACACGATCACCTGCTGGTGGTATGAAACAGCATTTGTCCTGTTGGACAGATTATGGAAATACTGAAGTTATTTCCATTGAAATACTCACAGAGGACTGATAGAGGGGAAATACACTTTGTGCTATGGAAGGCTGATAATACAATAATACAATTATTAATTATCATTATTAAGGAACAACCCTGCCCCATCCCCTAACCCCCAACAAAATCTCACTCCCAACATCTGCCGTATTACAAAAGACACAAAAGAGCAAACTATATGACTTTATCATATGCACAGAACAATGGCACCTCCAACAAAGCTACGATACGCACAAATAACAAACAAGAACTCTACTTCTGCCACTACCCTCCAAGACATACCCCAGGACTTTCCCCTTCTGTCTCGCAATGTCCCTCTGTAGAAGCTCCCCTATGTCTCCTTTTATATTTTTATAAATTGGTCAAATGGTTTCCAAATTTTCTCACACATCCCCAATTAGTTCTTTCTGATGTGGGCTTTTACTGATAAATCGTTTTAAAAAAGAAAATTAGTCATTTGTACCATTAAATTCTGTGAAATTAATGTTTGCTTTAAATATATATACACATACACACATATATATATATATATATATATATATATATATATATATATATATATATATATATATATATATATACTGTACAATATATATAATGTGATTTTGATTTGTTATAGATATAATATAAAAATATAAATGTAATATATATTTGGGGATAAAGGGTACCAAATAGCTGGTATATTCTGTATCATAAAAAGCTGCTTTCAGCCATCTATCACCTCTACAAACCTCTATTATCATTTGTGGCACTGCAGAAATTTGCACATGAAAATCAGAAATCTAATCAGCCGAAAAAATGAATAAATAAAAATAAGGGTGTTGATAAGGGTGTCATATTTAATTTGATAATTCCAATGCCAGAGACTCCAGTTTAATCACACAGTTTTCATTTTAATTGTGAGAAGACACTCTTCTGTTGCTCCTGGATCATTTGTGCTCAAATGATGCCTAATAAAAACCTTAAGCTGACAAAACACAACGATCGGTAAAACACTGTCGGCTGAGGCCCTGAGAGTGTGATGCCTCCCAACCAAGCACAAAGTGTGGCTCACACTGCTCCATTAGGCCGCTGTGTGGTTAAATATAAGTGTATAACTATTAGTGTAGTCCAGTGTTCTCTAAAAACTCTCTTAAAACTATTCTCATGAACCACTCGTACATATCAGTGTGCTGCCGATTAAGATCTGGATCCAAGGATATCATGAAATATAGTTCTTTGTCATGGCTGTTGATGTGTTTCCGTCTTTGTACTATATGTGTAATTGTTGTCAAACTCTGTGTGTACTTTTCCTTTTTTGAGCGAAGCTGATCGGGAATGCAAAATGAATTTCAGGGTAAACTGACAATAAAGTTTATCGTATTGCCTATAGCTATGAAACGTAATGTGCTGTAATTCGTATGATTTCCACTGTTTTATTACTTCAAGGCCCACATTGACTCTGCTTTATAAAAGCGCTAAGATCCGCAAATGGAGGAGTTCGGGGTGGATGGTAGAGCACTAAAACACAGGTAAAACATAAGACTTTTACCCAGGAATCAGGTGTTCGTGTCCCGGGTTAGCACTACTTAAGGGGACCGTTGTTTTAACCCAAACCACAACCTTTTTATAATCCTAACTAATCGTTTTGGTGCCTAAACACAGAGTAACTAGCGTCGCAGCAGTCACCTTCTGAAAAAGTTAAAAAATGTAACTGAACAGGGCCGATAAACTTAAATGCTATGTGACCGCCAGCAGTCACCGCCATTTCCTAGGATATCGCGCAAATTGTTGCGGATACGTTTTCATACGATATCATACAAACCCGTTTACGAGATTGGTTGGGAATGTGCTTTTTTTCTTCTAGTTTTCATTTCCAAGGTTGACACACTTTCTTTGTTTTTTTACCAGTATGCTACATATTGCTCACATGGAAGTCTTACAGTCAGACAAACCATACAGTTTATTTAACTGAATAGCAATTCAGTTATTCTTGGTTAGGAGCCTTGCAGACACCACATACTGTATTTTCTTTACCTTTTTAGGGTTAGGTAATGGGTTAACCCAGTGAATATGATAGATGACCACACATTATACTCTCCTAGCAGGCATTGGTTTGTGTCCAGCTTACTTTGCTATGAGTCAACTTATTGAGACTTACTATTGATCGGCCCGTCACAGTAACCACACTACCTTCTTTCACTTTTATTTAGCTCTGTTGCTGTTGCACAATCACGCAGCTCAGAGCAATTCTGAAATTTTGGCGCAAAAGGAAAATTGCATCCGTCAAATTCAATGCTGATGGTATGCTGCATCATACATAAAAACATCCCATAACCACATGCTGAATCATCAGAAAGGACTTCTGAATGAAATTATTCAGGAACAGAACTTGTTAGTATTGTTTTTGTTGTGTTGATGACTGTAAGACTCAGGAAAGAACACTGTTGTCATAGCATGAGGCTGTAAAAACATGATTTCCCTACATGTAATATTAAGTTTACAATTATTCCATAGTTTCATCAACATTTTATTCTTGACTGGGTGTAAAAAGCTCATTAACCACATGTATACAGTGTAAGAGGACACTTAAACTCTTCATAATAAGAGACAAACATATTCAAGTGTACTTGACGTGGAATCCAATCAAAGTGGCTCATTAGAATGATTTCAATGTAATGGCTTCCCAAGGAAATTGATCAATTAAACACTGTCCCCAAACTACCCGCGTCGCATCCATCACGCCGGCCGATATCCAATTCTGAATAAGTAGCGACCCGACGTATCAGCAAACCAATTAATCAGTGTAACCCAACGAGGTGAGGTTCCTTCGCGAGGGTTCAGACAAACCCCGCTCAGTCCATTCGGTTGCTCACAGCTGAATTAAGAGGTGAGGCCAGGCTATTATAATGTAATTATGATGCCAACTTCCATTGCGGAGAGGAGTGAGGATCTGTGAAACTTTTTGCGGGACCTGCGGCTCCCTTCCGCCACTTGTCGGTAAGTGATCCACACCTGTCTGACACGAGTTCTTGCTCTCTACCGCTAAACTCTAAACACCCCCCGTTCAAAATCTGTCCCACTGGTCCAGGCTCTCATCCAATCACACACCGCATAAATCCATAACTTCGGCTATCCCCCTCGGCCCCCAGGAAAACACAATAAACTGCGCTCATCTTTTATGCATGATTTTCTCTGTCTCTGTAGCTAGATTCGCTCTTGGTGCATATCAATCATCACAGGGACGCTGCGGGGCAGGGACACAGAGACAGAGAGAAAGAGGCAATGGCGGGTGGGAAATATACATGGTTGCACAACAAGGCAAAATGAAGAGTCCCGTTTCTTTATCCACTGTCTTGGGTTTCTATTTCAATTTGCCCTGCCACTTTCGCTTCGCTTCCCTTCTTCCCCCTACCTCTCCTCTCTACCCCCAGTCTTTCTTGGCAGGTCAAAAAAACAAACACGTTAGTGATATGAAACTGACCGGCTCACCTCTATAGCTGCGAGTTAACAGACGCATGTTTGTGTTTTTAAGAGACACCTGGTCCCTCAGGAGAACGGGAGGGTGGAGGGCACGGTTTTCCCCTCCCACACAATACATACTCACAGGTTGGCTTTGCGAAGATGTGTACAGCAGATCCACATAGGCCTCATTAGCATGCTAACATATTCACCGACAGCCGAAACCACAGCTGGCTCAGTGTGGGAGAGGCCGGCGGTTGGGCTTGACATGAAACCGGACGGCAGTAAAAAAAGAAACGACTCCCCGGAGCGGCAGAGCATTACTGGGTTGCTGTTCAATAATAATAATACATTTATTTATAGGCCACGTTCTTGTGCAAAAAGCGTGATCCAGAGGGATGACGATAAAACACAAAGACAGGATATAAGCGGCCTTAAAACAGCAGCATGAATTCAATTAAGCAGCTTACAGTCAAATAATAATCATACATAAAAGGAGAGAGACTGGTTGTGTAGAACAGCCAAACTCAGGACGACAGAGACATTTTAGTTTCAGTTGACATGTAAAAATACCAAACATCCGTTTCAGCTTTTTAAATGAAAGGCTTTTCTCTCTGGGTTGGACAGTAGTATAAAACAAGCAATTCAAAGACATCACCTTGGGGGCCGAAGAACTCTCGACAGGTATTTGTCAGTACTTTCTCACATTCTTTAGACCAAACAGAAGTTTTACAGGGACATACGATGGCATTACAAATGGCATCTAGAGTGATAGATACCGATTCCCTTTTAGATGGAAACAAAGACCGAACAAACATGACACATAAGACGCTGCATATAGTAAGAAACTGAAAGCAGGTCAAAAGTATGAGTCAATTCTGAAAGAGCACCTATGTATATGTCAAGAAGGATAACGCTAGGCACGATAGACCAATATTTTTTTATATAAACATAATTACTGTAAATTAAAAAGAGAAACAAAAGACAGAGAGAAAAAAAAGACTACAACACCTGTCAGTGATACTAATAATGATAGAATAGGGGAAAAAAATAAGTCTTAGCAGCTGCTGCTACCCGTTAATTTGCCAAACAAAGTCAGGAGAAAGGCACTTGGGGGTGAAAGGTCAGTCTGGTATAGTAGTGAAGCGTAGTCTCTCGACTAGGCAGGAAAAAACGGTCCCCACGTTCTGCAGAATTTGTCGGTGGAACCACGAAATGACAAGCTGATTTTGATCTAGTTTTAGGAAATGGAGAACATCTCTGGTCAAGTGCAAAAACGAGGGAGGAGAAGGAGACTTCCATTTAAGGAAAATTAGTCTTCTTGCTAAAAGAGTGGTAAAGGCAAGAATGTCTTTCATAGAAGAGGATAAAGAAGGTGAGGGTGAGACACCAAATAATTAAAACACTGAGTGGGTTAGTTACTACTTTTTTTTTGAGATAATGTGTTGAAAATCTCTACCCATAGGGGCCCGAATTTCTGAGGACTAGGTTTAACTGCTCCTCAGATCTCTGCAGGGTAAATCCAGACAGCTAGCTAGACTATCTGTCCAATCTGAGTTTTCTGTTGCATGACTAAAACAACCTTTGAACGTGCACGTTCCACTTTCCGAGGCTATTTTGCAGCGTCACCGTGGCTCCGCTCGGTGCTTACCACTACCCAAGACGATTGTGATCGGTTTAATGAAATGCTAAGAAACCAGAGCACGTTTTTCTCCAATCCCGGAATTCTGTGTGGACTAGCCAGACCCTCCTCCGCAGCGCTGTGGCGGAAGGTCTGGCAATCAGAGACTAGCAGGGGTCTGATGGCACCAGTCACAAGCAGGGGGGACACAGAATCATAGATCTTAGCCAGCCTAGCCCAGCTACCCATGTCTGCACGCACTATTTTTCACATGCAGCTTTCTCGTTAAGTGCTTGAACTTGAATTATTCCAATGCAACAAAAAAAAAAAGAATATTCATGGGGACTGACTAGATATGCCGCAACATGATCGTTTTACAAGTGCAGACTATTCTCTGTGTCAGTCTCATTAAACAATGGCATTTATAAAGCGTTGTTACAGAGTGGTCTTTAATCTATATTTTATAAGGAGCAGGAAGATTCGGTAAGAGATTGGTTTGCCTCAGAACTCAGCAAATCCAGGTATTTTACCAACCAGGGCCCTGACCCAAATGCTTTCAGAACATTACCCAGATTTCAAGTGTGAGAAACCAGCAAAAACAATCTTTGAAACTTTATTTGACGCCTATGCATAATACACACATTGTAGCAATTAATATGTAAGAGCTGTACTTTGACATTAGTACCACATGCAGAGCTATTATTTTCCTCATAGCTAATTTTTGACAAGTGTTTTGGACGGAAGGTCTTTTCCAAGAGAAGTTGTGCTTTGAACAACCACCCCGAGCAAGAAGGTGTTCATTATTCTGATCCACACCCCGCAGGCCAATCCATCACAATCAATCAGTCAATCAAATGCTCTCGTTGTGATGCTTTTAACCAAACCATTTGTCACCCTTCACCCTCAGTTTCACAGCGCCGTGCGCAGCGGGAATGCACATACAAAACAAGATGTTTTGCAGGTTTTAATGGAATAGTCGGAGGATAAGGTGTTTAAAAGCCTCCACGTAGCTGCGGCGAGTGTGTTCCCAGGTACGTCAGGGGGCTGAGCGGCCGCCAGAGGGTGGCTGAGATTACAGAGTAAAGCCCTCCTCTTCGTCCCTCAAGTAATAAAAGCGAAATGAGCCTGACATTTCACTCTGGAAGACACACACACACTAGCACATGCACGCACACTCCCGTGAGCCGAGAGACCACAGGACAAACAGAAAGACACGGAGCAGGAAATGACTGAGACACACACACACACACACACATATACACACACACACACACAGGATTTCAGAGAGTGACAAAAAGCTACAAGACAGACTTTACAGAGGAAGGAAATACAAAGTTGTGAGTCAAAGTTCGTTTCCTAAACTTGGCAGCTTCAGTAGAGGCTAACAGTTTATTTCAGGAACTCAGTGTCAGTCACTTTGATCGGATTCTGAAAGGCCCTATAAGTTGTCACTTCCACACCCGCATTCATCATGCTGGTTCAGGACTTGAACCGTCAACTCCTACGGCACAAACAAACCTCTTCTAAAGCCACCAGTCCACATTGACTTGTTTGAACGGTGAGGCCATTTTATGCCAATTTTCCATCACTATTCAACAAATGTGAGCTCCACTGATATTTACCACATAACGTCTTTCTGCGAAAAAAAAAAAACAACAAAATAAAAACATTAAAATTTCATGATATTTCCATTCATCCTTTAGAATTCAATATTTTTATAATTCACACAAAAAAATGTGTGCAGGGAAACCCAGCCATAGAGACAGACAGACCAAGACAGAATGGGAAAACAAGGAAGCAGATAGAAAGAGTTATTAAGCGCATATTAATGTTTGCTCTCCTCCTCCATGGCTCTCTCTCCTGAGATGTGCCCATCGCTACTTTAAGCATGAATACTTATTCACAAACCAAACACTGTCTAATTCCTCTCCCCAGAAATGCAAGGAACGAGACACAGCGAGAGAGAGAACAGGGAAGGAAAAAAAAAAAAAGATTGAAATGTCATGGAGGCAGTGCTGGGATACTAATAAAGCTATGCAAATAGCAATTAGCTGAACCAATAACCTATGAGTCAATACCAAGGCACCCAAATGGGAATATCCCAGTGCCAGGCTCCTGAGTTCAAAGGTCACGCTGTGATTGGAGGCCACAGCCCAGGCCGAAAAGTGATGCATTTTCAGAGTGAGATGGTTTTAATTGTGGCCAAAGAAAAGAGGCACTACTATTTGCTCGACTAACGAGAGTCGCTGCTGCTTTTGTCGAATTAACAACCTTTAAGTGCCCCTCTAGCGTATTCGCAATTTGAGGCCTATTTTCTTTTCCAAATCCATACATTTAAGACCGTGAACAAGGAAAATAATGAATCAACACCTACAGTAAACTGTGTGCACCATTTTGATGAATGAGACAGTTTTTACAACACAGATTTACTGTAGTTTCCCAGCTTTGCCAGATTTTTATTTGAGTTTTCATTCATTCATGTTCAAAGACATCAGGGATAGAAAAACATCTAAGCGCCAGGAAAAGCTTTGCACTAATACTTTTACTGCTACTCTGGAGATAAAATTAGCATAGGCAATTAGCAGGAAAAACAACTCTGGCAGTTCCTCCGAGTTTATGAACATGGGTGGCATGCGTGTGAGGGGTGTGCGTTCTGTGCTAAAAACCATGGTTTGACAATCAGGGACTGACAGGTGCAGCGTTCGCACTCTTCCCGTGAAACATGCCTTCGCAGCGTGAGATATACAAAGTGGAAAGAATCACTGTGCAACTTTGTGTGTGTGCGTGACAAAACGTACAAATTCCACTCACTCGATGAAAGTGTATCGTGATTTCACACCTTTTCCCTCAACACTATAGATGCATTCAGAACAGACTTACAAGACTGTGTGTGTGTGTGTCATTTGCCGGGGGGGGGCTGAGGTCAAAATCTGTTCCCAGTCGGAGAAATGGAAAGGATAGGACACGAGAAAAAAAAATGATGTTGCTCTGTAGGCCTCTAGAAATGATTTTAATACAAATATGTGAAGAAAAATCACTCTGCGGTTGAAATGTTGAAAAAGCGTTCATAAACACTTGCAGCCTGTGATGAGGGGTTCGTAAATGGGCAGTGCTTTGCGAGCCAAAAAAGTTATTAACCAGTGGACCAGACCTCTCTTATAATGAATAACAGAATCAAGTATTCAAATACATATCAACGCACATCAGCCTCATCTTGAAATCTAAAACTCCAAAGAAATGTACAGGAATGACGCAGACATTAAAATTTTACGAAGCGGCGCTGAGCTGTCACCGCCAGTAAAAGTGTAAAAATAGAAGCGTAAAAAATCCTCATCTATTGTGAGAATCAATCTCTCAGTCATCTATTGTGAGAATCAATCTTATTAAATCACACCCTGCGGAGACAGAGAGGGAGAAATTACTTGGTTGCTCTTCATTTGTCTTAAGCCTTTTAATCTGTGAGAAAGAGCCGAAATGACCTATGTTAGACACCCACACACACACACACACACACACACACACACACACACACACACACACACACACACACACACACACACACGCATAAACACACAAATCCTATGCGGGGGCCACTTTTGATGTGCCGTTAGTCCGGGTGCGTAGCAATCAGGAGCAGCATGTAGCCTAAGGCTAGCAAGACACAATAAGATCCGCTGCAGAGGAAAGGCAGAGAGATGCAGAGGTAAGCGAATATGTGTCGATGGGTGATTTTTGAGGAAAGCTTCTAAGTGTTTACAGAAAGCAGAGCGGATGTAAAAGCATAACGTGGGAGTTTGTCCCTCAGTGGATTTCTGGAATGTTCTGTAATATTTTCATTTTATCTGCTTCAGAGGGAAGACGAGCTTTCAACCCTCTGTGCTGCTGAAGGAGTGTTTGGTCTCTTTAAACTGTGTGTAAGAATCTTCTGTGCACAGCTTTGACGTTATTTCTGTACTTTATCTCCTGCGCCTATATGTTTTTGCGATGCATGTTATTTGGCGTGTCCTTTATGTACATTTCTTTGTATTTTCTAAAGTGTGTGTCTGTGTTGTAGCTCCATCTTGTTTCTCTAAGCAGGTCTCGCTGTGACATAGTTGCCACTAATTACAGATCAGGCAGATTAAAACCTGGAGAGGAACGGGCAAATCAGAATGTCCCCTGGAACTCCTCTTCACATCTTGCCTTCCATCTATCTCTTTCATTTCACTGTCCATCACCCTGCCATTACTTCTTGTCCATCTACCTCTTTCTTAAAATACTTCAAATTAAATGGGATACATTGACTTTTAAGTATTTTAACCCTCGAGAACTGCACTTCGGAGTAAAACCTACATCTTGACTTCTAAAAACTATCACAACAAATTTGTGACAGTTGTTCAATAAAAGTTTACAAAAAATGTAGCGTTCTGTGTGAAAGTACTCAACAACAGGGATGTTACGATACAGTTAGTTGGAATCCTTTCCAGTGAAATACATTCACATTTTACACTGTTTAGGTGAAAGCATTTAACAGTGCTTAAGCCAGCTAACGTTACTGGCTAACGATAGACTAATGTTACCTGATGTGTGTCAACTAGCGTCACAAGACAGTTTTTTTTATCTCAACCGGTTGTAATCTTTACACATCTAAATCGATTTTTAACCAACTCAGGATGCATCGTTACATCCCTACTCAACAACATTTCGAACTAAATGTATTGACATGCAAATTAATCACACGTAAAAAGATGTGTAAAGGCCTTAACTCTTTAAACCCCTTGACTTGGTTTTCACTCCCTTTATTTACAGTCTCATGCCATAGACATTGTTATTTTCAGAATTAAGTAGGCTACCCCGGAACACCATCATTTGGTATATGAGTGTTTCCCAATCCGAAGGATGCAGACCAGTACCGGGCCATGAGGAAACTACAGTAAGTGACGCGGCAAATTATGTAATTATATAATACGAATGATTTGTCAGTACTGTGTTTTTCCTTTGTCCTGTTTTTATTTGTAATAAACATTTTTTAAATGTTGGCACTACAGGAAATGTAACGTTGTTAAGTAATTAGCTGTGGGCTCCATTTCTTTGGCATATATTTGTCTAGATTTTGGGGAATCTGCACACACAGGTCTGAATTAGCTCCCAGCAGTTCCTATTGGCACTGTAACCATTGAGATACAGAAAACAATCACTGGATTACTTGCTAAGAAAACATCTAAACATGATGACTATGAGGCTAGATCTTAAGTTATGGGAGGCGTTTGTGTGCTGACGTCTATGTGTTCCAGTTTGACAAAGCAATGACTCGGGGGTTGGTAATTTTAAATGCAAAATACATAAATCTCTTTAGAGAGTTAACGGTTTCACTAATGAATCAACAATAATCCACAATAACAAAAGATTGAGCACAAAAAAACAATCACGAGCAGGAGAGGGAGAGAGGAGACAGTGGCGGCTGCTTGGCGATGTCAAGTTTGGGGGGATATGAGTGGAGCAAATGAGGATGAACCAGTCACTGCTCCAGACAGGCAGCTGAATAAACGAAAAGAATGGAGAGAGACAGGATGGGAGGGCGAGAGGGAGGGGAGGATTGTGGGGGGCGCTATTGTGAGCACCTACAAGAATCTGGGTGTCACTTTGGAACAATCAGAACTGACGTCCCAGGTGGTGTGCAGCGGGAAAAGGAAGTTCGCCTTCCAGGGCTGCAGCATTTTCTATCCCAATCATATTTGGAAATAAATACTGTGCCAAAACAATCAGCCAAGACCTGTCACCAACACTAAAACAAGCCCAAATGAGGAGAGTCAAAGGAATATGACAAGTTTTCAGGGACTTGAAGGAAGGTCTCATTGTTAACTTATTGTGATGAGCGTATTGACACTAAAATCACTCGCTTCGAGTGTGGACACACACAAAAGAAACACATTAAAAACATCTATAGCCATGCCGTCTGTGAGGCTGTACACAGCCATAGCGATGCTTATTAATGAACTAACTGCTAACATCTGCATGCTAACATGCTTACAATGACAACGCTAACATGCTGATGTTAACCCTATGAGCCTGAGCGTGTTGCATACGACAAAAAATTGCATCATTTTGACATCCAATATTGATACACTTATTGTCCATAATTTATGAATTTTTGGTCGTTTATCACCGCTAGCTTTGATGCTAACCGCCATTTTACTTTTGCCATGATGCTCTGGGAGACCATTCTGACCAATCAAAAGCTTGTTTACGTCTTATCCACCAATGGAAGGCTGGTCTGTCATTGCAGATATAACAAAGATCGTATATAGTGAAGAGGAATTACCCAAGGGTAGAATAGTTAAATATGACCATAAATTGTCAAAAATACCTTAGGGCTCAGGGGGTTAAGCAGGTATAATACTTACTGTGTTCACCATCTTACTGTAGCTTGTTCGAATGCTGACATTCACTTATTATCAGTAAACACAGTAGAGCTAAGGCTCATGGGAATGCCATTTGTTTTGCAGGTATTTAGTCATAAACCAAGGCAAAGTTATTGGAATTCATCCTGAGGGGAAAACAAATGTACGTGAATTTCATGGAAACCCATTCAATAGTTGTTGAGACATTTCACTTTTGAATCACAACTGTCAACCTTGTGGTTGAAAAGTCAGATGATCACCAAACCAGTAGGAACCACGAATGTCTGTACAAAATATCATATCATCAAACTGTTGAGATACTTCAGTCCGGGTCAAAGTGGTGGACCAACCAGACTAATCGACAGACAGGCTAACTGACTCATCAAAAATATCTATCTAGACTGATAGACCTGAAGCAGGCTTCTTTGGCTCTGGGTTTGCAGAGAAATGCTAAACGGAATCTTCCTCGCTCTTCCTGACTGCTACATTCTATAGCAGCACAGGTTGATTTGAGGAATACATGTGAGCCCGATGGGCATGGTCCAATGTCAGATTCACAAGTGAGTAGGCTCGTTAGAGATGAGCTGCGCAGGCGGTAGCAGCCGGGGGGCGATGAGAAAAAAAGCCACGGTCTAGTCGGAACAGTTTCCAGCAGCCTGAACAGGAAGTCACAAACACTCACATTTTTTTTGGCACAGCATTTATTTCCAAATATGATTGGGATGGAAAATGCTGCAGCCCTGGAAGGCGAACTTCCTTTTCCCGCTGCACACCACCTGGGACGTCAGTTCTGATTGTTCCAAAGTGACACCCAGATTCTTGTAGGTGCTCACAAACACTCACATCCTGTTAGGTCCGATTTATTAAAATGTTGTCATAAAATGAAAAAAAAAAAAGAAGAAAAAAAACCATCTATACATGCTAAATAAATCACCAGTAGGCAATTTGTTCAATTTTAACAGGGGTGATGGACACGGTTTGTTTCGCCCTAAAAACAACTCTTTGGGCTCTGTTTTTTTTTTTTTTTTGACAATAAATAAATATTATTTCTCGGGAGAGTGGGCAATTTCTTTTAACAGTATGTAGTTGTGAGAAACTTGTGGCAGTGAGTAATTTGTAAAACCTTCAGTGCTGAAAGCAAGGTCCATCATTGAAAACAGTTTAAGTAAAGTGGACTCGCGGCACTGACAACTAATGACTGTTCATTAATCTATTGGCCACAACCAGCCTTGATGTACTGACGTCATATTTGAGATAAGGTGTGCTGTCTGCGGCTTACTGTTCAGTTGTTACTCTTTCCTCCAGTGTGGCCAGATGCTAGGATAACTTTGTTTTTTACCAACCTTTGTCTTTGTACTTATTTATTACAGTATGGCTCTGTAGCCTTGTCTCTCTAATATAATACACGTATTATTGTATGACTATATAACCATTAGCATCGTAATCATTTCAACTTCGGGCTTCATTCTGAGAGTTTTCAGGTTTAATTTTGGGAGCATTTCAGGTCTTCAGCCACATATTAATCAGCAGCGCAGACATATTTAGCTCTAAACAGTCTCCTTTCACCCATCAACATCACTTTGTATGCCAGGAACGGATTGCCTGGTGGTTTAAAACGCTATGTTTGATAGATAGTTAGTCTGTCAGAATATCTGCCATGAAATTTGGAGAGCAGATTGGCCTTGGGCAAAGGAACTGTCGATTAGATTTTTGGTGGTGATCTGGGATTTCTGCTGTTCCACAATTATTGTTTTTATCTTTAATCATGGAGCGGCTAGAGATAGAGGCTTGACTGAAAATTATGAATGTATGTTTTCAAGGTCAGGAAATCATTGTCCTGTACCTTAAAACATCAGTGAAGGGAATGAACAGCCTGTCTAAGAATTGATCAGCCGGCAGAAGTATGCACTCCCCCTTCACTTTTTTGCATTCTATTTCAATGTAAATTTCACCCTTTCTAAGCAGGGGCGGGGATAGAAAGGGGGCAAGGGGTGTCCTTCTTCTCCCCCCCCCCCTCCCCCCTCATTGGGCTAGAGTGCTGTCAATCTGACAACAGTGCTTTCTATTGGGTAATTTTTTTCAATTTTTCCCCAGCCCTTTTCACATGACCAATTCATGTTTCCATGATGACTATCCAAATTTCTGATACCATGGAACCAGCACTGGAATTGTTTTTTTTTTTAACAAGTTGCAGACTGAGCCCATCGGAAATGTGTATTGTATTTGGATATACAATTTGTTTAAAATGAAAATAATAATGAATGTGATGTTTTGTTTAGCAAAATTACTGTATATTTGAAGATTTTCTATGCTGTATTCTGAAAAGAATCTTCCCCCACCCCTGCGATTATTGGTCCACCCCACTTTAAAAATCCTGGAATCGCCCCTGTCTCTAAGATCACTCATATCCAAAAATATGACTCTGCCTACAACAGCCACATTGTCTTAGTAGTTATTAAAATGTGAATTTAAACACCATTTAATGAAATGCACTACAACGTGTTCATAATTTCTGTCCGTCCCCTATGTCGCCTATGGAGCAGCTCCAGGATTCCTCTCTCCATAACATCACCACTACAATCTGTCTCTCGGTGGTTCAGCTTGAAGAGAGACTTGTTGAAATTCACAAATTGAAACTAAGCTGTGCATACACAAAAATGACATAGGAATCCTCCTTTTAGGGTGGATTTACCTCATACATGCTAATAAACCAAAAATGGCCCTGACATTGTTGCTGCTCATCGGCAAAGCATCATGAGCCGATCAGAGGCACAAATCAAAAGAAATAAAAGGAAACCCAGCCAGCCGCTAATGATGTGCGGATTGTTCAACAGCCGAGTGAGACACCAGGAGGTTTCTCCATGGTGTTAGCCAAGAAAAGAAAAAGATTTAGAGAAAAAGAGACAATAAGATGGTTAAAGAAAAAATAAAAGAGAGGAAGAGATTTTAGCAGCTTTGGAAGGAGGGACTGGCAGGCTGACTCAGAGGGAGAGCAGAGAAGAGGAAGTGTTTTCATCTTCCCTCTCGCCTTTTCCATCCTTTTCCATTTCCATCCTGCGACATCCATAACTCTTTTCTCCTCTCTTACTTTCCCTCCGGTATTGTTCTCTCCGTCAAGAGTTGTCGTGACAAGGCTGTTTATTTCTAATGTTTGACATTTCGCCCCATGCCGCTCGCCTGAAAGAACACACTAGGATGAATACTGTGCGATTTTCAAAGGAACATCTTTTTATTAGCTGGCGTTTCCCCATTCTAACACATTCGGCACCCAGATAAACACTCGCCGCACAAATGCATCAGCATGCACACACATTCATGCACGCAGAGAGCTGCACACATCGGCACAAAGGGTGCATTTAAAAATGGAAAGATCTATCGGGCTTTTTAACCTTTCATCTCCGTGCAAAGAAAAGCAGCTTTCTGACTCCCACACCATGTTTCCAACCCTCCGCCGCATCCTCTGCTCCCTCCCTCCACCTTCCTCTGGTTCTCTCCATATCCTCCTTCCTCTGTGTGATCAAATTAAGGCAGTGGATTAATAAAAAGATGTGGACTCTGGTCTGAATGTGTGTTAATGTAGGCTGCAGGCCACTCATTGTGGCTCTCTGATCATCAGGAGAAGAAAAGGGAGGATTTGGATGTATTCCCTCTTTCACCCAATTCTTTGCCATTTCCATCTTCTGATGGCCTTCTAATCATTTCACTCTCATCTTTCTTGCTTTGTCTCCTATTTTTCCATCTCCATCAGCTTTATTCCATTTTCTCCAATTTTAGTTTGAGCTGGTATGGTTTTGACGCCCTGACTGAACAATGACCAGTGGATCTCAAAGTCAGGCCCATGGACGGCCAGGGGTCTTACATCGCATCTTCAGAAAATGCTGTATATTTATTGAGATATATACTGTATCATTTTAAGCTCCATTGATTGGAGAGTATCCAGATACGTTTTGACCACACAGCTTTTAACCAGCCTTTTGAAGGCCTTTGGAAGCCTCATAAAGACCTTTGAACCATTGTCTCTTTTCAGTCCAGTAGAGCTTTTGGAGCTCCAGTGTGTAATAACTCACAATTTGTCCTTTGTTGAATCTGTTATCCTACAACTGGCCTACATGTGGGGCACGATGTGCACACAACTACATGCACCAAGGGAAAGATAATGGTCATGAGTAATAGAAACCCTGACCTCTTTACTCGAGGGTTTGTGTTGCTATAGCAACATCACATTACCTCCATCTTTGCTTCCGTAAGAGGAAAGTCATTATTTGAGTGGCCACAAGAGGCGGCTTGTCAAAACATCTTAAACCTAGGTTGTTATTTTGAACAAATGACCAGTGCTGACATGTCTCAGGTGAGAGTAGTTTAATTTTTTTCATATGGTCATTGAATTAAATGACAAAAATGTAAAAGGGTTTACCAGAATAGCAGATTATATTAAGCATCTGCATCCCTGTCTGCAGCTCTACGCCGTTTTCAGTTGTTTTTTGCAGAATTCTTTTGGTTTGAGTTTGGTTGAGCTTCAACACCTGAACATAAAGCCAACACGCAGACAAGAAGATTGTCCCTGCACACGCACTTCAAAATGGTAGAGGCACAGTAAACATGGCTAGTTGAAAAATCCAAACATCCAGCAAGCCAAATTAGAGATTAGATATATTCCTGACGAGCTGACAAACCAATCCAGCTAAAACACAAGACTTCTATTCAACAGATGCTCCAACTGGAGGACTCCATTGGTCCATATTGGCTCTTTTCTGTACATGTGTAAGAAACATTAAGACCCAACAATGCAACACCAAATTTAAAAAAAAATGTTTTCCTATTTGGATCCAATAAGTCTTATCAAACGGTGGCCCATGGCCTTAATATAAGTTTGTCTGGGAATCCATCAAATGAAAACATTTACTCAGGAGAGATAGATAAGCAACAGTACAGCAGAGAGTAGGTCGATAGGCCGACACCAAAAAGCCGGATTTACTCAAAATGGATTAGATGGCCTTACTTCTAAACTGTATATTGCAATTGACAGGTGGAGCAGGATCAAAGCCAGCGCCGTGTGAGATCCTGGCAAGGTTTGGCCAATTCCCATCAAGTCAACTGGACGTGGAATTTGTCCATAGGTGCCTGATCCAATTCGCAGCACTGACACGGACGTGAAGTGAAATTGAACAGTGGACTGAATGTGCAAGGTAGTGTTATTGGTCTTTTCCTGCGCTTAGGGAGACAGAAGGAGAAGGCCACTCTCTCTGAGGTGTTGTGCACACCTTGTAGGCTGCCAAGCCCCATTAGAGGGTGACAAACAGACGTCCACTCGGCTCAGCTCTGTCAGACCCCGGTAATGAAAGTCACATCAGCCTCAGAAAAAGCAGAGGAGGAGGAGAACAACAACATGCCATGCACTGACACAAACACATTTTAAGACTAATGGCTTAAATGCAACTGCGCAATGCCAGGCAGAAAAAAAAAAAAAAAAAAAGTTCTTTAAACTATGTAATAAAAAAAAGGTGAGGGAGAAGAAAAGTAAAAATAGGTAAAAGAGAACCATACAATGTGAAAGAAAAACACATGTAGGGAAGATTCTGCAACATCTAATGGAAGAGAAATGTGCGAAAGCAGAAAGGAATAAAATTACAAGGGTCCTTTGCGACTCATTTAGCTACAACTGTCTGTGCCACGCTATTAAACAGCAAGATACAATGTCAATAACTGTCTCTGTTTCAGCAAAATTGCTATCAAATGATTTAGAGGTACTAGTAAAGCCCTAACATAACAAAGTATCTATCTTAGGTGCTGTGGTGGAGAACTGTGCTCTCCATAATAAAGCTGGTTTAGAGCGTTTCTATTCCCTTTCGCAATGAATCAGAGTTGCACTTTGTGAGGCGTGCAGGAATCCATAAGTACATAATAATGAATTATACACAAGGTGGCAGACGGGTGCAGCTCCAGACGATATGGATTGAGAAGTTTGGGAGCCCTGTCGTCACAACCTTTGGATGCTGGTGTAGGAACAGTCTTGCTGATGGGGAGGGGATAGGGAGGCAGATTGTGTTATTCGCCGTCCCTGCCTCCTTTGTAATCCTTCCAGAGAGAAAGGATAAGACTTGGCTCTGTCCGGGGGGAAATGTATTTTCTCTGCATGGATATATTTCTCCCTCAGTGTCGCCTTACACATGAAAACGAAAGGAAAGACCAAGAAATAGAGTGATGGTGGTGTTCAGGGGTTATCGAAATGATTAATTTAATGGCATTTGTAGCACATCAAATAACGCACTTTTCCCTGTTTTCCGTTTAAGTCGAGCGGGAAAAAAAGCGTGACGGGAAGTTATGCTAACAAACAAAAAAAAGAGACGACAAAGCAGTTGATGGCTAGAAAGGTACCAGTTAGATCAGTTTGCTGATGGTCGGCCAATAAACTGGCTTTTTATTCAAAATCAGATAATGTTCACACGGTCCTTTCAGCCCTGCCACGGCACGGATTCTAGGGAAAGCCCTGGGAGGTTTTTTTTTTACAATGCTTAAGCAGTAATTCAATTATACACTCATTCGCATATTGTTGACATCACGAGCGCGCTCTACCGTGTGAGCTAGAGGTCACCCTGTCCGAAACATTCATTAGTTGAATTTCTGCTCTGCTTTTCCAGTCTGTCTAGAAAACAAATTCAGTAACACTAGACATTCTGCTTTTTTTTTTTTTTTTTTTTCATTTCCAGACATTGAAATTGTTGAATGTAAACACATTGATTATTAGCAAGAAACAGCTTTTGGCAACTTTACTTAAAAAATAAAAAATATGCCTACCCCAGCCTATCCAAGAATGTGTGAATGCTTTATCTGAATGTGTGTATACAAGTGTGTATGTGTGTCAAGGTTCCTCTCAATGGAAAATGACACACTGACATTTCCGTTGTGGTGTGAATGCTTGAAAAGCAGCACACCATGAGTAACGCCAACACCACTGAGCTATTCAATACTGGCCTGACAAAATCATTACGCTGTTTCCTCTTAGGTTAAAACCCCACACTACACGGCCACTTAGGAATATGGATCAGACTTGTAAAATGGTGAAAGGGCAGGTTAATGCAATCAATTATTTTTTTGAACAGTAATTGCTATGCAAGAGTCCTTGACATACCCACACAGTCTATCTCTGTGTAATGTAATGGGCCTCACGGATTCCTTTGTGTGGGTTTTTTTGCCATTGTTGGCCCCCTGATGACATTTAGAAAGGGACAAAAGATCAGTCCATTGGAAAATTCCCATTTTATGGTTAAGCCCCTGTTTTAGGTACAATTAAAGTAAAACACTGTAATGCACTAGACAGTAGTCAGAGGGAATGCCCCCCACAAGGCTGCACAACCCTTGATAATAGTGTGGTTTTGTTGTTGTTGTTCTTTTTTAATAAAAGAAACCGTTCTGTTTAGAAGTGTTTACATCTGGATTTCTATCAGTTTCCTCACCTTGATGACTGGCTGACGGCAGCAATGACTTTTGAAAAACCAGGAAGAACGAGTCGAGCTAAATTTCAGTGACATTTACACCGATCATTGTACTGTAGGCGAAATGTCAACAAATTTATTGGAATCACTGATAGCTGATGTGTGCACATGTCATTTGAATGCGAGGAGACAGGAGTATGAAAGCAACGAAGGGCCCATGCTGAAACTGAAACGGGGACAATGTAATTAATATATAAAGCGTGTGTTTACCATCAGGGAACCAGGATGCCCTGGCATGGACAATACTCGTAGGTTTATTTTTATTTTACCTTTATTTAACCAGGAAAAGACTCATTGAGGAGAGTCTTTTCCATGAGAGTCCTGGGACTGACCAAGACAGGCAGCAGTACAACCACACATGCACACAAAATACACAAAAACATTCAAAACATAAAACAACTGAATCCGCAAACTTTTCAAAGTCAACCACGATCCTAAACACATCAGGCAAAACATGTACAGCCAGACGTGGCTGCCTCCAAGTCTATTAACATCCTCTCAAAAGCGACCAATGAGACCAGCTCATTAAAATAGATTAGTTTACATAATGATACTGTAGATTAATCTTGAGCTGAAGAATCCAACGGCAAAAACTTGCTTCTTCACCTCAAGGTTTAGCTGTTATGAGCCAAACGCGTAAAATGGCCACATGGTAGCTCCATTAAATCCAGAGCCACAGCAAAAACTAATGAGCTTCTTGGCCCGCGGTCTAACATTTCACCTTATTTCACTGTTATCCACTAACACCTCTGTCTGGGATATTCTGCTAACAGGCAGACACACTATATGACAGACTATAAATCTACCTCTTCTGTGGAGGTAAAAAATTTCTATCCTCATGCTCGTAGTCTACATTGAAAGCTAGCAATGTTATTTGGTGTGTACCACTGTTTATATTGTAAAAGCCTTTCCATTAAACTCAACATAAATCTGACAGGGAAGCTACGTCAATGAGCAAATGAGCACACAACACATGAACACACACCACAGGGGGGGTTGGAGGAAAGGGGCACATTTTTTCCAAGCACTCCGGGGACCCTCATTACAGCAGAGAGTGGGTGCAGGAAGACATGGCGGGGTGGGCATGTGGATAAAGCAGCATGGGGGCAAGATATTGGGACTTGTTGCGTCAGTCTGTTTTCTACCTTATTAGTCAGTGGTACTGCATGTACAACTGACCACAATGCTGAGATCACTGCTGTCTCCGGAGTAACTTAGAGCGGAGGGATCTGCAGTATGACAGCGAGGAATTGCTTTTCATTTGCTAATCAGGGACAGGAAATATCCACCTGCTGAGTTTACTGATGTCATCTAACACGATTTATGGATGTTCAGGTTATACCTCTTGCTATTTTAATAGCTGGCTCATGCAGTTTTAAAGGATCGATTCAACCAAATTGCAAAAAACATTCCCTTACTTAAGTCTGTCTCCACCGCAATGTTTTTTATTGATCCCAAATTGGGAGATTTCAGTGCTACAGCAGCAACATATTAGACACACAGCTGACATACAGAATATACAAGAACTACATAATAATTAGGATAGAATACAAGAACAAATATTCAAAAAATAAAGATACAAAGGAAAGAATGCACAAAATGTATATACAGGTTGGGAATAAAAACTACTTCTTAAGTAAGATTCAGTTGCAACCTGTCTCTTCAGTCCCAGTGGCCCTGTTCCATTGGAACTACTTTTTAGAGAGGAAATAGTCCCGATGAAAACTGCGGACAGCAATAATTGTAAACTATCCAATTATTATTATCCATATTGTGTTTGCAAAAAGGAATCTTAATACCTGGACAAATAAGCCACCCAACTATCTCTATGGCAAGACAGCACTATGTGCAGACAATAAGTTTAAAGATTCCCTCCAAATGTGTATTTAGATAGAAAATAAAATTTTAAGTTTAATTACTACTATGTTAAAAAAATAAAAAAAAATACATTTTTAATCTTGAATATGTAAAAATTCTTCATTTCAAAACTGTAACTACTAGACACAAGAGGTCTCCTAGTACGTTGCAAATTGGACCACGATTGGCTTCCAAACTGGTTGTTATGTCACAAAGTAATGTACGTACGAACACGTCTTAAACTCAGATTTAAGGTTAGCACCCAATAACTTACCCCTACATACATTTCAGAGGGGAATACTGTTCTTTTCACTTCACTACATTAAGCTTTAGTTGCTAATTATGTTAGACATTAAGATGTTTTTCCACACAAAACACACACATACATACATATACACACACACACACACACATACATACATACATACATACATACATACATACATATATATATATATATATATATATATATATATATATATATATATATATATATATATATATATATATATATATATATACACAATACACACACACACACACACACACACACAGGTCTACAAGCACAGCTGAAATGATTAGCCGATTACACACTTATTTGATTTACAGAACATTATCAATGAATGCTGGCTTTTTACTTGAGTATTTCTACAGTGTGGTTTTAGTACTTTTACTGAAGGATCTGAATACTTCTTTCACCACTGCTACGTACATCATTTTGCACAGTGAATGTTAAACATCCAAGTAACAATAAGCAAAACACTTTCTGTCTTAAAAAATAATAATCTGCCATGTTGTTTAAGATGATTTCCTCAGTACCTCCTATTTATATTATAAAACCATTGCGCTGCCTTCGCTGATTGATTGAAAATCAGAAAAACACAGCAATAAGCGCTAACCACTAAAGAGTTTGCCAGAATAAAAAAAAACAGAGGAATGTCACAGGTGAGAGCTTTGAAAGCTCGCCTTGGTGTCACATGGAGCCGCTGATGGGAGTACTTTGTGTAACGGGAATAGCGCGTCTTTAATGACTGACTTAAGTAATGTGATTCATTGCTTTTGACAGTCCTGTGCTGTTGCAAATCACACTATAGCGAGCACGCACATCTTAAAAGCCACTGACTGAACTTCTGCTTCTCAGCCCACGCTGAAGACAGACGACAGCTACTTAGCCTTTTCTAATTATGACTTTAAGTTAATTGAGAGGAACGACGAGCACATTTTAGTCGGTGTCGTTGAATTCATGGGCATTCTGCTGCAGTGACAACTATTAGAGCTTGTTTATGAAAATAACACGGGAGTAATATCCATATTCTTCACAATATGTTTATCTTGTACAAACATATACTGTTCCTATGTATTACGGGAGACACAGCAGCATGTGCGAGACACTTAAATGTAAGGTTTTGAATGCATAATCAAGCATTTTTCTGTGCTGTGTGGGTGTGTGTGTGTGTGTGTGTGTATGTGGAGCTTTAAAGGGCTTTCATTCCGCTGTTCAGCTAATTTGATTTCAAATCTGGCGAGTGGCCGGGGTAATATAGGGACTAAGCTGTCATCTGGGGGTCGCATCAAACCCTTTGTAATGAACAGGGATGCAACACCGGCTAACACACTTGACCAGTGGCTCTACAGAGACGGGCGGACAGAGAGAGAGAGAGAGATGGGGGTTAGTGTTGGTAGAGAGAGACTCGAAGGTATCGCAGGTCACGAGGAAGAGGAAGCCACTGGCCACTTGGAAAAAGACAATTACAACATAATCTGCACTGGAGACGGAGGCGAATAAGTTAACATGGTCATCCAAGCAATGAGAGCAGGGGAAATTAGAAAATAGAATACTGACTGAATCATAGTGTGTGGGTAGTTTTCAATCGAGAAGTTAAAGCAGACGTCACATTGTGAATCCTCTGTGATGTTTAACTTGGTTATAATAGCAATGGTTTAGAGTTCACTGTTAAGACTTAATTACGATCTTATTATTAGTTCACAATAATTGAGTTCATTCTGAATGCCTACAGTTAGCAAGGAATCTAAACAGCTAGACAGATAGAGGTGAGAAAATGATAATGAACATGTAATAAAAGTAAGATGCCTTAAAGGTCCCATATCATGCTCACTTTGAGGATCATACTTTTTTTTGTATTTTGGGTTTCTGCTAGAACACGTTTACATGATCTAATGTTCAAAAATACATACTGTCTGTCTGAATATACCGGTATTGACCGCCTGTCTGAAACGCTTAATTTTAGCCTGTCTCTTTAAGATTGGTCCGCAGTTCCGGATCTTCCATATTTGCGCTCTTAGCATCTCTGCACCGTCATTGCAGCCAGGGAATGACTGTAATGGTACTTTCTACCTATATATAGCATAGTTGTGACATCACAACCGTACCGAAATTCTGACGGCTCGTTTAAAGGCACAGTTTCTGAATACGGGCTGTATGCATTTCTCTGTAGATTGAGCCTTCTTATGCTTTCAAAGTATTTATCCAGCACCTTGACCAGCTTTATAATAGAAAAAAAGACATTGAAATTTCACTTTTGACCTTTTGACCTAGAAAGCTGGTTGGTGCAGAGTATCTGTAACCAGAAAAGACTTGTTTATACTTAATAATAATCTCAGTTTTTCATTACAGTCTTCCAGTAGATTCATGAGCTTGAAAAGCTATGAGCATGTATGAAACATACTAAGCATGCAGAGGAGAAGTGTTGGAGAATGAGTGGTTTGAGAAGTTTCTGTACATGTTTGATACTTTTTTTCAACTGTGAATCCAAGCCAACCACAGCCACCAATCTCCATCAAGCAGAAAATTACATATGAGTGTTTCATACTCAAACAATTTTGGATTAATCCAGTGTTTAAGATTCAATTAGATTGTTATCCACTTTCTTTTTCCAATAACACTGTTGTGTAAATCATTAATATTGGTAGCACACACACACAAATGAATTGCAGGCAATGATTGCAAAACACAAGGGTTTATGGGTACAAGACAGATGTTGACATCTGTTAGAAATTACTCACAGAAAGCCTGGCATAACAGTAGACTGTGGGTACACCTCACTCAATTGGTGTTTAGATTCAACTAGAACTTTGTGCTCTGATCCCATGAGATAACAAAAACTCTGCTGAAGGAATAATTGACGTTTGAGCCTATGTAAGTGGTGTTCATGACAGTTTAGACCAATGGAAAACGAATTATGGTCAGACCAAAGGGAACAGACTGCTCTCTTAAAGCTCTGTGAAAGCTGGCCGTTGTTGCCTCATTCATTGTTGCCTCATTTGCTTTAGTTTGACAAACATCTAAAAATGCCCAACCACTTGGAACAAAACTGTCATACTAACAAATTAGACAGTTAGTGGTTAACTACACTGCTCAAATATGTGGGCCTGAATGAAAAATATACTTAAGATGCATTTTACTCTTAGAAAGTTTTTAGTAGTAGGGGTAAAACAATTGTAAGTAGCACTAAATTAATGCCAGAAAGTCCCGGAAATCAAAAGGTATATTGCAGTCCATTCATCAAATCATAAGATACCCTGTGTGCATCTTGGTCTAAGGTGTTCTCTAATGGAAAACTCATTAAATGTCCAAGAAATGGATCATCCTCGGTGGAACATGATTGGAGTGATAAGAAAAAGAAAAGTAAGCAGGAAGAAGACAAAAATAACCTGTTTAAATGGTTTAAACATCATGACATGGGCAAGCCTTTTGGATTACCGTAAATCAAAAGAACGGCTCTGAGTACCACAGAAAAGGCAGAAGAGTAGTGACACTGGCCTTTCATGCTTTCCCTACATTCATGTCTCCTTCCTCTGGTCCTTGCCACAGTGGTCAGTGAGCTCTGAGGCGACTTTGATAAATGAATCCAATAGAAGAAATTGGTCTATCACATATAAAGAGCACCTTGGTTCTGGAAAGTAACTCATAAAGGGAGGAAGGCAGAGGGGCGAGAACTCAGCAATGAGAGGAGAGTTGAATGGACGAACCTTAAAGAAACTGACTACACTGGAGGGAGTGTGTGTGTGTGAGTTAGTGTGTGCCAGTGCGATTCAGTAGGGAAAAAAACTTGTCCTAGGCAAGGTGTTTGCATGGGATCTTCAGGAGAACTGCCAAAAATCTAGGGTCCAAACCTGACACTAACGAGGTCTCAAGTCTACACTGTCAAGTTGGCCAAGGTGTACTATGAGACTCAGGATTGATCGGATTCCATAGTCTCTATATAGCACAAGCATGGTTTCGTTTGTGGCTTGAATATTGTTTCGAAAATATGATAGAAGGGGCCGACTAGGCTTACATATAAGAAATCAGTTCTGAATTGGAGCTGGTTCCAAAATTGTAAGTAATACAAATTGTTTAAAACCACTTATTGATTTGTGAAAGTAAAATGTTACTACAGGTATGTTCTATACTTCTATAGAATCACTGAGAATTACAGATTATCTCATTGTTTGTGACCGTTTATGGATACCCAAATCTCCTGAAAATGAAGGTTTTGCTTTAAAAGTATTGGTCTTTTGGTGTCTTTTCCTGCTCAAATAATGTCCCAAGGATCTGAACCTGGGAGAGATAAGAACCGGAATCAATGAGCCAAATAGAAATTGATAAAATTAAAACAATGCCCAGCCCGCTCATGAAAAGTCAAAAAGGTATCGGGTCTGGGAAAAGTTTTAATTGGAAGAAATTCTTTGACAGTTGTAGACAGTGCATCATCAAATAGTTAAGTATTAACCTATTCTCGAATCAGGTCAGTACTTATGGGCTTGGGGCCCAGTTGTATTTAGGTTATGGTTTGTGGTCTTGGCTTTGATAGTCATGACTCTGTTTGAGTTCAGACAGCATTTTTAAATTGATTATAATGATAGAATTTAGGACAACCAATTACAAACGCCATTCAAGGGAATTGATTGCAGGTTGCCTGATCCAACACCTGCACAGGCCCACCTGTTGCAAAAAATGTATTAAATCAAGACAAATAGCTGAATTGAAACACATTTCTTCATTATTTAGCTTTCAAAATGATTTTATCTCTTATTTATTTGCGAGAGAGATATCTGTTAAATGGGACAAAGCACATCAATGAATGTGTGATTTGATTAGAAATGACAACTGGTACATTAGCTTATAATATCTTAAATTAGTGTGTGGCTTCACTGTGGTTTTTATCACTTATAACTTAAGTAATTGGGCAGCATATAAGACAGAGATGATGATTGCCCTTCTACTCTTCATCACGACAGACCCTAGCATATGTTTGCCCACGGCAATTACTGTAGATTTGACATATGTGCTTGCGGCAGTTGAACGTGTACTTGTTGGCAGGCTGTAATACTAGTACAGACACATTCCTGGGGCAATTTTATGTCCAATTGAAGCCTGAAAAAGCCAAAATGCAGCTCAACTACTCGTACTACAGCTCAAAAACAGCATATCAACAACCTCAGCAATGATTTAAAGCCAAATGAAAATGCTACTTTCTGCCATCTAATCCAACTTTGAAGTAACAAAAAAGAACAGAATGCATCACACCTCTTTGTTGAAGCAGTCTTATAACAAGAGGAGCAAAAAAAAAAAAAAAAAAAAAAAAAAAAGCTGATAAGTTTCAATTGAGCTTAAACTCAATCAGGGCATCTGAGATTGGCCTCATGAGGATGAAGCAATGTGACAGGCCTAAAGAGGTTAGACGCAAGGTTTATCCAATTACAGCTCAGCAATAAACAATCCCAGAAACCCTCTATCCCCCAATCACCTCATTGCTCCCTCTCTCCTCACGCAGTTTGAAACTTGACCCACCATCTGTATCTATACTGTATACCGCTGACGGATGCCCTCGCGTTGAGCACTGACACTACTTGTGATGAGTGTGTGCGACTTGCGTCTGCCAATCTGCGCCTGTAGCAAGCAGCCCTCTGTGCTCCTGCGTGCTAAGCAAATATTCACAGGCTCTGATGCCGTCGTTTTTTTCTTGATTAGTGGAGAGCCGTCTGCTGATGATGATAATGAGACACTCTATTTCCCCCACTCTGGCCATTTGAGAGACAGTCAGACGGCTGGATAATCTGGTTTGTGCTGAGGGCCTCATCCATAGAGTCCCACCGTTGCGTTGACATTAGCACTAAGACGTATTAGCACATTAGCCCGAATGGGCGATGATGTGTTCTCAGTCAGTTAAGCGGAGTATGATAGCGGCTGTGTTATGGTTATGGTGATGGCTTTATGGAGTCTGTGACAACTCCATTGATCTCCAGACGCACCTGCTAATGCCAAGATTCGAGCGAACAACAAAATGGTCTGAGATTTGTGAGGATGATGGAATTTACAGAAGGAACCGCAGGGTGAGGAAGATCTAGACTTAGCTTAATTAAGAAGACAAACGGGCAAATAAGAAAACTGGAGCTGGAGGAAGCGGTTCGTTTCAACGCGGGGAATGAAAAAGGTAATGAATAGCAGGTTCCTGCTATCTCAAGGATCACAGCCATGCGAATGAGACTAAGTGAACCGGTTTGAGAAGGAAAGCTTTCAAAGAATCTATTTTGATCCTAATTTAGCGGTCTGGATGTCCCTGGAAAGCAGGAGCCCTGTAGTCTAGTCATTACACGCCACAGGCCATAGACACAGATCTATAAATGTTTGGTATTAAACGGACCCATTGATGGTCTGCCCTCACTCCCTTTGCTCCCGTTAATGGAGCTTTTATGAATCTCAGGCCTCATTTGTCTCTCATGGTTAGGGGCTTTCTGCAGTCTAAATTGTGTAATAATGGCAAACCCAATTTGCTTTGTGCTACGTTAATCTCAACACGCCCCTTCTCTCTCTTTCATGCTTCCCTAACTTCATTCAGCCCATTCATCAATGATTCTATTATCACTCTGTTCTTCTGACTGTGTGTGTGTGTGTGTGTGTGTGTGTGTGTGTGTGTGTGTGTGTGGGGTGGGGGGATCATAAAATAAACCCAAATTATGCCACTCTACTCAAAACAGACAAGTAAAGCAACAATGATAAAATTCTGAAAAAAAAAGCCATTAACGACGAGGGCCATTATCTCCTTTAAAATTCATTTTTTTTGTTCAACATAAACCAAAACATTTCCTCAAACAATCAGACCATTTTTAATGAAATTTTTTTTTTTTTTTTTAACAGAATGTGGACTCGGTGGAGCTACTGTTTAAGCTGCCGTCATTACAGGAAATTTCTGATTGAGGTTAAAGGGCTCACATCTGTTTTGGGAATAGACACACTGGTCTCGGAACAGCCATGCAGGACTCTAATTACAATGGGAACTGCAGTTACTGCTTTGCCTGCATATGGAAAATTACAAAACAATGACCTTTCTCCAACAGACCACACATTACACAAATTTCTGTTTAGCCCTCTTTCTCTCTCTACGTCTCTCTAGTGTACATGCATACAGACACGTATTTCATGTGGACAAAGATGCTTTGAATAAAAGCATTTAGAGATGGAACCATCCTCTGCATTGGTTATTTCAATAGTAGAACATATTTCGGTCTTTTTTATATAATTTATACAGATAGTATGAAGGCAGAGAGGAAATGAGAGCAGGGACTGATGGGTGAAACATACAGTAATAATTCAGAAAAAGGTCCCCAGATAGAATCTACCCAGTCAAGACATTTAAAGGTCCCATGACATGGTGCTCTTTGGATGCTTTTATATAGACCTTCGTGGTCCCCTAATACTGTATCTGAAGTCTCTTTCCCAAAATTCAGCCTTGGTACAGAATTACAGCCACTAGAGCCAATGAGCTTTCCTTAGTATGTGCCATACTGGTGGGCCAAATTCTCTGGGTGGGGCAAAGCAGAGAAAGGGGAGGTAACCTTGCTCCTTATGACCTCATTCCAGATCAGCCCATCTGAGCTTTCATTTTCTCAAAGGCAGAGCAGGATACCCAGGGCTCGGTTTACACCTATCGCCATTTCTAGTCACTGGGGGACCATAGGCAGGCTGGGGGAACGTATATTAATGTTAAAAAACCTCATAAAGTGACATTTTCAATCCATGGGACCTTTAAAAAAAAAATCTGGTTCTGGATGGGGACCTGCCTTAACCCTAAGAGAACGGACCTCATGCTAACGGCCGCGGGAGGTCAGGGGGAGGAAATCGTATACATGATCCAGCTAGAACATTTATTCTTTTTGCAGCAGAAAGGTAAGGCTTCTGTCTTCTGCGTCACTATGTTGTTTGCTCCCGATGATTAGTCATCATATTACGTGACATCCATTCCAAAACAGGCTGATAACTAGCGCTGGCAACAGATTATTTCCCCGTAACCGCCGGGGGAGATTGTTGTTTAGATGATCATGTATACAACAGTATGAAATAAAACCCATAACAGCTAGAGCGTTCATGCTTTTTGCAGTAGTAAGCTAAGGCTCGTTGAAACTAAGAGAAATAAACTAATTTCTAACTAACTAATAATAATAACTAACTAATAAACACGCCATTCGTGTCCCATGTCAAACTAAAAGTCAACACGACATTGACTTTTTTAAAGTTACATAGGCTACATAAGTTACCAATCCTTAGGTTACGTTCTTACATAATGTTTGTAGTTAACGCCACAAACTTAAGTTATGTAGCTAATGTAGTTATTTTAACCCAAACCACAATCTTTTTCTAAACCTAACCAAGTAATTTCGTCTGAAAAATCACAACGGGGCTACCTTGCACGCTAAAAAGTGTCGCCAAGGGGTCCTGACCAAGCTGGCGTCATTGACGAGTTGTGAGTGAGAATGTGCTGATCATTCAGACCTGGTCCTAGGATATTTTTTAAAGATTTCTTGTCATTGCAAGATATATAAAAAAAAAAAAAACACTTTCACTGTTCTCTCTCCACTTACTTAAATTACATAAACCTGGCACAATGTATTCCCCTCAATTTTGATGCAGACTAAGCAAATGCAGGCAGATTGACAATTTCAGTGGTTGTTAAGTCACACAAAGAAAATCCCTGTGGCTCCAAACAAAACCGCTTAGTATTAGCCTTATTCTTCTAACTATTTCTGACTGGCTACTGTTATAACCCAAATGACAGTCTGACAGTACATTTTTGTTGCGATTAAATGTGAAGTTTATGGCAACGGTGTCTGGCTTCTTAAAGGAACACGCCGACTTATTGGGAATTTAGCTTATTCACCGTAACCCCCAGAGTTAGACAAGTCGATACATACCCTTCTCATCTCCGTGAGTGCTGTAACGCTGTCTGAGCGGCATCAGGCCAGCACAGAACATGCAGGTGAATGGTTCCAGTAATCCTACTGCTCCGAATAAGTGACAAAATAACGCCAACATGTTCCTATTTACATGTTGTGATTTATAGAGTCACAGCGTGTACAAAAAACAACGTAACATGAGACACAGCCGTCTTATAACTGTAAACAAACCGGGAACAATATTCTCAGGCGGAAGAATATAGTACTTTGGCGGAGTGATATGCTCGCAGCAAGCCTGTCTGAGAATATAGTTCCCGGTTTGTTTACTGTTAGAAGATGGCTGTGTCTCATGTTACGTTGTTTTGTGTACACGCTGTGACTCTACAAATCACAACATGTAAATAGGAACATGTTGGCGTTATTTTGTCACTTTTGTAACAATTCGGAGCAGTAGACTAGTTGGAACCATTCACCTCCAGGATCTATGCTGGGCTAAGCTAATGCTGGAGCCGTCAGACAGCCTTACAGCACACACTGAGATGAGAAGGGTATGTATGGACTTGTCTTACTCTGGGGGTTACTGTGAATAAGCTAAATTCCCAATAAGTCGGCGTGTTCCTTTAAATGGGACTTGGATATCGATCAACATGGCCGCACAGAATGATGCATTCAGGGCAGCTCTGTCCTGCTACCTCACAGAAGAGCAACGCGTTCTCATGAACGGGTTCGTACGATATAGTATGAAAATGTATGCACACCAATTTGTGTCATATCCTACGAGACGAAGCGACTGCCGGCTGGTCACGTGACGCTGGCTACGGAGCTCCATGACACCGTCCGGCAGTTGGTAGTTGAGTTTAGCCGCTACAGAGCTCAGTAACGCTGTACCTGAGCCGGGTACAGGCACCGCCAGATGAAGGTCCTTTCAGGGGACGTGGCAGTTGGGTTTGGCTGAGAGAAAGTGAGCGTCAAGCGGTGACGACAGTAAAGTTTAGGCACCAAAACGCACCAAGACTAGTTCAGTTTAGGAAAAAGATCGTGGAACAAACGAGTGAAAGTTTTTGGTTTCCGTCGGGAAGCGAACTCTCTCGCTCTCTTGAAAGCGCGGTGTTTTATGACCCACCCATCCACCCCAACTTCCTCCCTAAGCAGCCCACAGCGTTCCTATACAGCAGTATATTGTGGTGCATACGGCAACAACAAACGTGGAATGCTCACAACTTACAATGCTTAACTATTTCCTACCCATATGTACAAATGGAACAGCCTTAAATGAGACAGAGTGACAGAGCAGATGGGGATGAAGACTGCATCTTCCAATTAATATCACAAACATTTATTAAATCTTTATGGCAAAGCTTTTTGAACACGTCTCAAATTGCTTGTGTAAATCAATCACAAGGAGCCCAACGCATTTGATGTAAAGACCAGAAAACAGGTGATATGTGGAAAAGATGACTGATATCCAAGTGTATGGTTTCAAGTGTACAGATTGCACAAGAATCTTGTTAAATGAGTCATAAAAATGCACTTGATTGTTACTGTACATACATGTCACGGTACTTAAAGACTGAGGCTAAAACTGCATTGGTGGTGAGCACCAAGATCAGACTGTCACTTCGTTCTAACAAGCCATGGTTGGCTGCTTTTAAACATTGTTGTTGATGTTTGAGATGTGGAGATGATGAGATATTGTCCGAATCCTGTTCACGGCTTTCTGCATCAACAGATCCACACCGACAATCATCTCTCCACAGAGAGGATACAAAACACTAAAAGGGAGCTATACAAAATATGTTAAAGCAAATCATCAAAGGAAAGCAGTGATGTGGCCCACATTTTTTTGTTAATGCAAACCTATTCAACCGTCAGCTATTTATATAGCTTTACATATTAATATGTATTCCTGTTTTGTTCCAAGGTCCACATTGAAGCTGTATTTTTGAGAGAATTAAACATATGTAACGGTAGCGGTATATTTAAAATCAAAGGACTTCCGAGTTCTAAATCAGCTCATGAGCAGCAGCCAAAATGTTCACACTTTCCGACACATCTTTCTAAACTTGTTAGGACATTCGGTGCTGACTGGATAGAATTACAAAAGCACACATTATGAGAGTACAGTACACATGCAGAGCGAGAGTCACAAATGTGATTTGGACAAAATTAAAGTGCAAGCGCTGCCTGAGCATCTCAATGCGCAGCGCCATAGAGAAATAGAGAAAATGCATTTCAGAGAATTAGGCAAATGATTAAAAAAAACAAAAAACTTTTGAGAGGGGAGTAAAAGAGAGCGTAGGAGTTGGTGTGAAGGAGAGAGTTTCATGTGTGCTGTGAAAACATGGCAGAAAGAAAAAGGAATGGCAAAAGAGAAAACAAGAGAGCGGAGGAAGAGGAGGAGGAGGGGGGGACAGGGCAAAGGACGAAGGGCGTACTGGGATATGTGAGCGAATGCCAACCGGACAGTTTTTGGTATTATTCTCTACTTCCAGCGGCTGCCAAAAACACCTCCACACACACACACACACACACACACACACACACACACACACACAGATCCACAAATACACAGCGGGACACACACACAGTGTGGTATCCTGAGCATGTGTGTGTGTGAGTGTGTGAAGGAGAGAAATTGAAAGAGTGAGAAGTAGATGGGGAGGACGGGGAGGGAGGGATGAGGACGTGGTGGCCAGATTGCAGGAGCAGCTTTAGGAGCATAACTCAATTGGCTGGCTACATTGACGGTGATGCACACTTCCAAACACTTCGTCTCCATCTCATTGTGTCTGCCTCCGTTTGACTTTCCCCTCCGTCTCTTTCTCACACACAGCCGAGTGAAAGATGGACACCCAGCGATGTGGCGCTCAATGAAAAGGCAGGAAAACCATGGCCTTTGGTGAGGGATCGTTATTGTGCAACACAAATCCTGGTATATATATAAAAATCATGTAATTGGATTTTTTAGTCCTTTCTTCAGAGCTTCAGAGCAAAAAATATATCATTGGTTGAGTTAAACCTTGATTCACACAGTCAATGATTCACAGTGTTTTGGATCAAATACTGTACAAACAAGCTCTTCATATAGATTCATGTCTTTTAATAATTCATAAATGGCATTTCTGATCCACTAGCTTATCCAGAAGTACAGGTAAGGATGACTAGTTTCAGTAGGAACTAGAAGAGCACTCTGAGAGCGCAGATCTCTGCCTATCACGCAAATTTCCCTAACAAAATATATTTTGGGTGCCCAAATTAAATACCTGCAGTGTTAAAGAATAAGGGTTGGCCGAAGGCCCGGGGAAAGTAAAACACCACGCTGGGCAAATAAATATAACCACCAACTTGGCCGTTCATCATCATTCTCTTGCCCCTGTCGGAGAATGCTTGTTGAATGATTTCATTTGAATGTGCCGTTGGCCAATCAAGAATTGAGTTGGTGCTTGACACTTTTTACAGTTTTTTTAAGGCATTTTTTTTATGCTTTTGACGGTTTTAACATTTTTGACTTTTTTCGACATTATTTTGACCTTTTTCTTTACGTTTGACATTGTTGCCGATGTGTTTTTTCTTGAATTTTGATATTTTTTTCGATATATTTTTTGTACGCTTTTGACAGTTTTTTTTTTTTTTTTTTTTTTTTTTTTTTTAAAAACGTGCTGCCTGATCAGACAAGTGAAAAAAAAAAAACTTAACGTTGAACCCTGACCTGTATAACCTGTTTTAATGTCATCACAGCCTTGTCAGATAGTCAGAAACTATATTATGCAAATAAGACGGATTTCAGTTTACCCAGGACAGCATCTCTGTGGACATCATTGAATACAATGTAACCGCACAAACACACAAATATTCCATGACATTTCTACAAGAGAACTCCAGCACACACCCTTGCACACCTGGGTTGTGTTGTCCAGCTGTTAGGAAGAATTCACAAGCTGTCACATGCGAACAGAGAGGAGGAACCGGGAGAGATGGACATCTGGACGCAGAACAGGGAGAAGGAGAAATAAGAGCCAAAGGAGGGGAGGCAAATGGTGAGAAAGAGCGAGAGAGGAAATGAACATCTGGCTGCAACACAGCCCTGGAGGGCATATTGCATTTAGCCATTTGTAACATGGAGTACAGAGACTCTCACTATCCGTGTAGTGCCACGAGCCGGAATCCTGCAAACAACAAGATCCATAATATGACCGAAGCTGTTGGGGGAAGTCTCTCACCACCTGGCCGGAATCTACTGTCATGGCCTAGTGAAGCAAGAGTCAGTATAGCGTGGACTCCAGTTCAACTGACACAGGTTGTAGAAAGATGTAGGTCATTTTACAGTAAAGCTGGAAGCTGAATCATTTTAACACAATGCTTTGTTTACTCATGTTTTCCTGACCATAAGAGAAAAAGTCTAAAGCCTTGCTTGTAGCCTTCAAAGACTGTGTTCATCATCAATATAGTGGACGGAACAAACACTATACTGACAATTTCGATATTCTTATTATTCCGTGTTTGCAGATTATCTCTATCTGTGTTTTATTTGCTTGATAACCGATAAAGTTATAATTAAAAGCATGCTACTTTGGCTCGGCTACAGCTCTGTGTCTGTCCCTCTGCTTCTGTTTCACTCACCACTAAGTCTGACTTAATGCCCCGCCCACAACACTATCGGACTATCTTTTACTGTGTATTATGTTGAACATTTCTAATTTGTTCAATAATTAAGTTAATTAAGTTTTTTGTTGGAGTTTGTAACAAGATTTTCATTTTTCACTGTATATGCATATCGGTTCCAAATATCCGTCATCGGTTTTATTAACGACTAATAATCGGTATTGGCCTTTAAAAAATGGTTGTTCCATAATTCTTATAGCTTCAACACTAGGTGGGCCTACAAATGTAGTGTGTTTTGAAGGTGTTGCTAAAGTAAAGGCCATGGGGTTGTTGAAATCAGAGAGGGAGCATGGATGCACAGAGCAAATTTCATGGCGTCTTTCACAGAAATTTCACATGCCAGCGGTGATAGAGGAAAGGTCATGGATTCGTCAAACATTTGAAGTCATCCTCTTGAGATCTGTGAATGAGTGTTGCCATCAAAAACGAAAATTGTACTTCAGCAGAAAATTCGCACATCAGCTGCAGCCATCTTGCTTGCAACAAAGACGGCAACAGCTGATGTGGAACGATTTTGGAGTACGATTTTGATCTGATGGCAAAAATGGCAACAGTCATTCACAGATCTCAAGAGGATGACTTCAAAAATGACGCCATCTCACAAATTGCATGAAGTGCGAAGGCTCTGCAAATGTTAGTCATTATCTGAAACTGGCCCAATGTTAGACAATCGGTTGTGATTGTCCTAGTCTATATCTACGACGTTCCACTTCCGGGATTACTCTCGTTCCGACGGAAATTCCACCGGATGTCACTCTTTTTCGGACGTCCGTTTTCAGATGTCCCGTTACCTTCCGCTTTCTTTGTGTTGAGGACTATGGTTAACTGCTCCTCAGATCTCTGCAGGGTAAATCCAGACAGCTAGCTAGACTATCTGTCCAATCTGAGTTTTCTGTTGCACGACTAAAACAACCTTTAATCCACCAAAACAAGTTCCTTCTCGAGGCTATCTTGCAGAAGCGCCGTGGCTCCACTCGGCGCTTAGCACCGCCCAAGACGATTGTGATTGGTTTAGAGAAATGCCAACAAACGAGAGGACGTTTTTCTCCCATCCCGGATTGCTGCGTGGACTAGTTAGACTCTCCTCCGCAGCGTTGTGGAGGAAGGTCTGGCAATGCGAGACTATGATTGTCCAGAAAAGGGCCAGGACGGCTGGAAATCAGTCTGAACGGGAGGGGTACTAGATGTATCTGCCAGAGCAAATAAAACATGAGCTCACAGATTTGTCTGATTCCCAGGCTAGTTCCTGTCAATAGCAGACATGGGCCTCAGCTAAAGTCATCAAGTCTTAATACAATTTAGGAAAAATGAGCTGTGAGAGCAAACCCTGAATATGCATATCAGCTTTCATGGGACCCAGCCATTAGTTTTAGAGATACTTTGTCATGGATCAAATTCTGGTCAATGGGAAAACCTTGACTTGGTGTTGGCACTACACATAAGGTCTGGGGATCAACAAATTTACCTTGAACATCTATACCGGATTTCACAATATGTCAGCCCTAGCCTAGCCCAGTTGCAAAAAATTCTGGAGGACGTTGTGTTTCCGTGAGATTCTGTCTTAATTGGTTTGAAAGTCCTCTGAGGTAGGACACCAAATCTCACCAATAAAACCCAGGAGAGAAATAATAATTCATAAAAATGCATACTTCAGTGGAATCAAATCAAAATGGATTGGTCAAATGTGTGCGTCTAAATAAAGAAAACCTACAGTCTGTGTTGAGGTTGATGACTGACTGACCTGATGGTTTTACTGGAATATTTTACTAAAAAATTTGGACAGTTCCATTGATACAAGCAGCAGTATGTACTAACCCAATTAAAAAAATAAAAAAAAAATAGATGCACTGTGGCATTTTTCTAGGCTGGTTAGTTAGATAGGATTTGTGTCTGTGTCAGTAGCTACACAAAGTGGATGCTGCCAAGGGTTTAAATGTTTTAACATCGGTTATTATTTATCAAACTGTCTTGCTGCTGATCCCTGGCTTGTGTAGAACATTTCAGGAGGAACCATGACAAAAGCTTAATAAAAGGGAAATTTAGTATTTTAAACTCTGACTGACCTCAGTCAATCCACAGTGTACAGCGCTGGATATGATCAAGGATTTTATTTTATGACTTTGCAGAAATTCATTCCTCATAGTAAAGGCATGGGGACCAAAACTCTACAGCTGAACAGATATTATTTAAACATAAAGGGAAAAGACCAGAGGCAACGTACAATGCAGATGAATTGAATTAATTAAATTAAACTGCTTACACGGGAATACAACTTTGAGTTCTGAGGGAACCCTTGGTTGGTCGTAGAGACAGACTCATTAGAACAATGAAAAATGTAACTGAGTTTCTTTGAGTCACATTAATACCAAATTTTCTTTACATTTTGACTATTTTCGACCAACTCAATAACTCAATGTTATCAAAACAAATGGGTAGAAGATCCAGCGTAGGTGAATGCTTACATTACTATAAAGCTATAGAGTTACTATAATTTCTTTCTCCATTTCTGATTCAACAATGCCAGGACATCAGGAGAATCTAAACACTGATAGGCTTTCCCGACACAGCGGCACAAAGTTCTTTGCTCAAGTTAATATAATTCAACTCACGCGAATATGCAAATGCCTCGAATTTCAAGCATTTGCCTCATTTGCGTCGTAACATTCACGCCGCCGTGATTATTTGCATCTTTGCATTGACTTTGCATCTAATCACGTCGCCAAATCTGAGCAAAGCGCAGGCTTAGTGAACGCACCATTAAAAGACTTCCCTCGCTTCTAACCCAAGGTGCCTTAATTTGGAAGTTGAAAGAAAAGCATTTTCGCCAGGTGCAGACTTGTGTGAATGCCAAATTGGTTGGCTATAACACTGACGGTGACATCCTGACATACATTGGTGAAGTCTATCATACTGCTCCATTCTGAAACTGGTTTTCCAACACGATGCCGTAGTGCACACTTAATTGTTTTGGCTGCTTTTAGAGCAGATGTTCTCAAGTTTTTATTTCAGCCAAGGATAAGATAGAAAATATACCAGGGACCCTCTCATGTATGTCCCTTGGAATAATTTGACATACATTTAAAGAAAAACTAATATTTTATATCATGATCATTTAATTGAAAGAATCTGAAAAAGATTCCTACAGACCCTTATGGACAGTGCCATGGACCCCTGCTTTGAAAATCACTGTTTTAGAGCCCAGAATAAACTTTCTACGACTAACATTTTTGAAAAAGATCCCTTGGTGTCATTTATGAAGAATTTAACACTCAAAAACTTGGGTAATCTGCTTTATTATAGCTTTTTGTGATTTGGTCAGATTTGATTGACAGTGGCCTGGCAACAAAATCAACAACCCCTCAACTGTCAATGCATTTTGAATTAAATATTACAATGTTATATGTTTGTATTAATATATTATTTTCATATACATGTTTATACAAAGAAACGACGGTGGTGCACATGAGAGCGTATCAGTGGTGACTGAGTTTCTTCACTCACAAAATTGAATTCAACTTTGCATCCCAATAAGCATCATCGGGGGGTGCTGTGTATTTTATGACTCGCAACACTTTCCCCTCCCCACCATATGCCAATAATTTGAAAGAACTGTATTCCATATTTTTTACTATGTTGCAGCTGCCTTGCAAACATGCTTACCATGCGAGAATAGCAAACACAACATGTGAGTTGCCCTTTTGACTGTGCTTTGCATCGCTAGTTGATAAAAATAACTATCTTCATGTCAGAAGTCTGCCCACACTTGCCTCAAACCACTATCCTTGTTTTCCAGTGGAGAAGAAAACGTGCATCAGAAAAGCCTCGGCAGTCTATTTGGCTTTCCTTTGGTGTCAACACAACATGCTGCTACTGTGTTAGATAAATGGACAGAGTTGTGTGGCAGCACGCAGATTTGGCAGAGACTATCGCATGGCTTTAAATAAAAAAATAAAAGAAGAAATATAGAGTGCATTTACGGCTGCTGTGAGTCTACAGAGGCCAGGGGGGGAAAAAAAAGAGGGAAAATATGGCCCTGGGGGGAGGAAAATGAGCGCTAAACTGCAGCTAGCTGGAGCCTGCTGTTAGAGCCACAACCTTTACACCGCCCTCCCCTGGGACTGGTCAGGCACTGCTTTTTATCAATATTTAACACACTACACCCTGACTGGACCTATGGCTGCATCAAAGGGTGGCGCACAGACACGCAAGGTAATGAACACACTTGAAACAAACATTTGAAAAAGGTTTGCACATTGTTACACTGCACGCACGCACGCAAAGACACACACACACACACACACACACACAGTTTAACTACAAAGTCGAAAGAGTACATGCACCCACCCACGCATGTAACACGCACCTCATCAAGATGCAGCGAGTGAGCACACACACACACACACACACACACACACACACACAGTGTTGAAAGGTCAGAGGTGAGGCAACTTAGACTTTACTACAACAGTATACCAGCCAACGCACAGCCACCATTTGACTCATTACTTTAAAAATAATAATATTTATAACTCATTTTCTTTACTCAGTTCAACAGTTATATACTATTACCTTATAATATTTAGTGGGAGTAATTCAATTAAATAAGGTTATTAAAAGTGAGGTTTTAAGTTAAATCTTGTCCAGTTGGGACAGTAGTTGTTTTGGGTGCTTTCATCCATAGTGCATGGCCTTCTTCAGCAGATGGAATATGTAGGCTTCTATTTCCAAGATTAGGAATAAACTTCGAGCTTCAGCTTTTACAACAACCGCAAGCATATCCATTACTGCTGATGAGACAAGTCGATCAACAGAATATCATTTAACAAGAACTTGGGTTGATTAATCGTTTAACAAAATGAGCATAAATCTCTGATTTCACTGTATCCCTGCAAATTGAATATATTTGGATATGACTGCAAAAAAAGAAGACATCAATCTGGATTTTGCCAAAAAAAAAGAGAGTGCAATCAATAACAGTTGCAGCCCTCCTGATGATTTTCAGAATGGACACTTTTAAAATGAATGCATTTTTAAATGACATCACTGATAGCTGCTGAAAATAGTTTGTTTCACACTGCTCCTCACGAGCAAAAGTAAAAATAGTCCTGTCACCCAATTCTTTCTGATGCTAAATTTCTCAGCCGTGCAACGCTTCTGCCCGTCCCATCAAAGCGACATCACACACTGGCTGCACATTACCATCCTGTTGGACAGTTTGCTCAGTCAAAGCGGGACTTTGAAGGCTTCCTTCTAAGTTAATGGCCCAGTTAGGGAAGCGGCGCCGGCTGTTTTTAGAAGCTGTCCAGAAAACGATGCTGACAGGAGCCTTGTTTTACCTCATTTCATCTCATTTGGAACTCATGTCCTCATTATGTCAGTGCTGCGATGGAGCTGTAAATAAAGGTGGAGGAACAGACAACAAGAGCCAGAGGTAAAAAGAAGAGCAATTGAGACCGCGTGTCCCGAGGCTTTCAAAACACAAAGGCTTCAATCGGGATGCAAGCTCTAATTTGCCAGGACCTGTCGAGCTGATGCAATCGTTCTCACTCTAAAATTCACACGTACACATGCTTCATCTATAAAAATACAATCACACAGATGCAAAAACACAGAGCCAAGAACACAAGCACCCCAGGGTGCTGCTGTTTGTACATATACACATATATATATATATATGAAAAAGTGTGAAGGTTTTGTTATGTCCCACTGCCTCGTTCTCGTGCCATGGCTTCGTTGTTTCAAATTTCTGTGTGTGTGTTAACGCGTGTGTCTTCTAGCCATTCGGATTTTCAGTGTTTTCATTGCCACACTAAGCTCCAGCAGATGTTTCTCTGCTTTTCTAAAGACCTTCTCTGCAGCCTGGGCGGAATATCAGAATACCTCTTCCTAATCCACTTTACACACTAATCCCTGCTCCGTAGACCTGTTGGCTTGCGTTTTATACAACTCTCTCTCTCTCGCTCTCTCTCTCTCTCTCTCTCCCCCAACCATTCGCTGGGGGTCTTAGTGAGATCACTATCTGGGAAACCGGCAGAATTAGTCTGCGTCAACGGACCAGGGGAGGGATCTTGCTGCAGCTTGATTTACTGATATTCAGAGGAAGTGGAATTGATCGGCAGCAGCGGGGCCCGGCTGCTGTCTGCTGGGGCTTTGCAGGAGTGAGTTAAGGTTTCCCATTCCACTGTTGGCCCGCCAAAGCGATGGGGACGGGATTTAGCTGCCTGACAAAAGCTTGAGAGGGATGTGATATGTCATCCGCTGATGTGGGATACAAGGGGATATATTCACAGACACAGCGTAAATAAAGGCAAAAAGGAACAGCCAGTGCAGGAGACGCGGCACATCCCACAACCCTGAATGAATGACTGGAGGGTAAGATTTGATTCAGGCGACTGGCATTGGGACATCTGCAGGGGGAGTGGGACAGAATTAGGCTAACTGGTGCGTTTCAATCCTTGTATTCTCAGAGTCCTTGCACTCAAGGGGCCCTGGAGCCTGAGAAAGAAAGGCTGATTCAGTTTCTACAGGTTGACGAATGGCCAATCTAATATGTCTGGTCAAGTGTCCTAACTGCGGCAGCCTGAGGAGCAGTCGGCTGGATAAAAAATTCCACACGGCAATATAAAAAACAAAAGAAACAACATTTAATGCTAAAGATCTTGCTACCGCTCACATGGTCTTGTTTTATCACGTAGCTGTGCACACACAACTAAATCAGGGATCATATTCAATTATTTTTTTTATTTTTTATTTTAGTCATAACCAATATTGACAATATCCGTCCCAGAAAACACAAAGTAAAATGTAGCCGTTTGAATGTAATAGAATTAAGATTGGGAAAACTATAGAGCTGAATATAGGTACTTGTTACCTTTAGGGTATCGAGCCAGTACCAAGTCGTATCAAAACTTCTGCAGTCAAACGATAGCTGAATTTGATCCTTTTTTGTACCAGGCTTTTGCAAAATTCTGAATTTCAGAATTGGCCTCCATTCAATTCATGAATTGGAATTTGAATTGAATTGACTCCGCCCCATCTAGAAAAAAAATGACTAGTATGGTTTTGCTCACAGCCAATCGCTGCAAGCGTTCTTCGATTTGATGTGACGTGTGATCGGCCCACTACCGCTGCAGCTACAACCCACACAGTCAGTGGTGAGATGAAGTCGAGCGCCTTTGAACCCTTTCAAAATGTATTTGTGTAAAAACTATTTGGATGGGGAGGAGTGGGGTTTTTTACGCAACTGAATGCTTCTATTCACGTGATAGACATTGAATTAAGTAGAACATAAATTCAATTCAATTTTATTTATAGTATCAAATCATGAAAAGAGTTATCTCGAGACACTTTACAAATGTATCAAATGAAATTCTCTATTGATATCAGTATCGCTTTAAGGGTACTGATAGCATCACCTGGAAGGAAGAGCCACTTAAAACCAAAGTTGAAGGAGAACGCCGACAGTTACACGTCAAAAGTGCAGAGTTTATTTAGCAGTGTGTATTTTTTTAATTGATATCCAATGGTTTTGACAAATTTTGCATGCCGCGTATGTGCTCTAGGTGCCTCCCCGCTTTACTGTATCTGGCCATCAAGACATACTACATAAAATATTGAATCAAGAGCACATAAATGCCTGCCCGAATCAAACATCAACAATGAAAATTAAGGGAAGCCGAGTAGTTATTTTCGGAGGATGCGCAGTCATTATTTTGTAAGTGGCAAGTTAGTTTCAAGTCTTGGTTATGAAGACCTAAGTCAAGTCTCAAGTCAAGACTAACAAGCCCGAGTAAGTCATCCCTGCAGACTTACATATAACTGTAGATGGCAGAATAATGAGCTGATTTGCTACACATTGTGCTTTTTGACTTGAAAATGACTTAATATCCTTCCCAAGCCAAAGTGAAGTAATGTGACATTGGTGTAAAAGTCTAACAAAAGCTGCAATTCTTTCTTTTTTTTGGTTTTGCAAAGTCACCATATACATTTGGAGGATCATTAGTGGGTCACTCAGTGTTTGGGTTAAGTTTTTTTTAGATTTGTTTATCTGGTACCTGAACATAGCTGCTGTTGATAGTTGTTAGATCATGTGAAGTGACTGACAGTGGTAACGTGGGCTAGAAACAGAAGGAGGCCTCTTACTGCAAAACAATTCATCCATCTGATCAGGATCAGAAAAGCTGGAAGTAGTAGTATTGGGGTGTACCTCATTTCTTTTTTCAACGTTTTTAAGCCAAGGACCCCTTAGCTGAAATAGAGACGGCGCATGGACCCCCTACTACGTATATTGTATAAAATTAAGTTGCATATTAAACTGGGCCTACAATAACGTTTAGGGCAGCCTGAAGCCTTTATACATACTTTTTTTTTATTAGTATACTAAGCTATTAAAATAGCCTAATAATTGTTGTTGTTCTCTTAATGTTAAACATACATGTGGCACAGTGACTCCTCAGGATGAACTGTACTGTAGATGGCCTGAGGGACTACCTTACCCATGGGCCAGTAAGCCTATCATCAGTGGAGATTTATATTTGCTAATAATATGTTGGCTTCATTTTAGGACTTTTTAATTTTTGAACAAACTTAATAATTTGGAGGCCCCTCTGCAGTGACACTGAGAACCCCCGGTTGAAGATCCCTGGTCTAGAGTAATTACTAGGCTCGTTCGAGATGAACTGCGCCTCGCCTGTAAAGTGGACAAGAGCAGGCGACAGCAGCCGGGGGCGGTGACAAAAGTCCGCTGTCAAGTCGGACAGTTTCCAGCCGATTCCAGCAGCCTTCAGGCTGAACAGGAAGTCACAGAAACACTGTGGTCCGAATCCGATTTAATGAAATGTTATCAGACCCATATATCAGCTTCTATACAGTCTCCAGTTGTTTTTATTACGACAGAGTAGCTCTCAAAATGCTCTACCTGCGATCTGTGCTGATGTTGATTAACACCACACTGTAGATGATCTGTAATCTGAACAGATTTAGTCTCTCTGACTTCTAAACGTCACAATCAGCCACACAACAGGTGTTCTGTACAGAATAAGACAAATAGCAGTTAAAATCCCTCCAATTCAAAATCAATAAGAAGTTTATATAAAACGTCATCATGTTGAGTCGATTCTGAACCAATCAGCTGTTGAATCAGCTGAGAGGCCTGCGTCTCAGAACTGCGGCCGCCTTGATCTCGTGACATGAGGTTGCCCACGCGTGCATGACGTCAGAGCAAGTCGGAATCAAGTCGGACACGAATCTAACCAGCACGCATTGGGCGGCGATCGCCGGTGATCGATTCTGCGCAGACCTGGCTCATCTCGAACGAGCCTATTGCCTAGAGACACATCTTCCGACTGTTCATGCTCTCCCTGGCAATTTGTGCCTACTGTAGAAATAAGATGCCGACAAAATCAAGCCTGTTCCAAAACCTCTGAATGTCTGAGACAACTCAGAGACTTCAGATCACCTCTCTGACCTGCTCCGACTTGAATGATAGCTATGAAAAGATGTGAAATTAAACACATTAGAATAGATTCTATGAAAACAAACCCTTAATGGTTAGAACGCCAGCATGTTCTGCATCTCCCGACTAATCTAAAGGTTTTCTGATTGTACCGTGCTACTTTCTCATCACTGTGACACGGCTGACAAAGTGCCCGTTGCTAAGAGACAAAGCATTCTGTCAAGAGGTGTGGGCAGCCAACATGTCTTCAACTGAGTAAGTTTGATCTCAGAGGTTTTAATGCTCATTTCAGATCCAAAACAGGGAAAGCAACATTCAGCGCTAACGTCACCCCCCCCCATCTGACACTTTGACACTGATTATCACGAGTTGCATACAATTCAAGTCCCTGAGTTAAGAGTCTGAGTCAAGTCGCCATAATGGTTCAGACAATATGGCTATTTCTAGACATTTCACTGCAGACATCCCACTTAGAATTATGAAAAAAAAGGAAAATGAATCATGGCTTTATAACTGAGACTTTAGACTTTGAAACCGTGAAGCTTCTTAAGTTAAAGTCCTGTACGAAACGTACATTAAAAGACCAATTGTTCATATATTCGGTATATTCTCAATTCCTCCACTTCTGGCTTACAGATTTGTCACCCAGAGGGTTGGTCCCACAGTTGGACAGTTCCTTCTATGATTTGCAGCTAACAACTTATCCCATTGACCAAATAATAATACTAGCCATCATTTGCTTTACCCATTTGTCCTCAGGACAGGTTTACTGACACTCCTATTGAGGAAGGGAAAAATAGTACACCTGCTGGAGCCTCTCAGTGAAAGTCAGAGAAAGACCTTACCTTTGAAATTTCCACCATGTCGGAGGAGATTGAAAAAGTGCAGGGCTAATGAAGTGAGTAGACAAATGGCAACATGAGGGACAAGGAATCAGGCTTTCATCAGTATGTTGAAGTGGCCTTTGAGGGATCACATTGCAAGAACTGAAGGAAAACCTTTATTTAACGTGTCAGTTTTGTCTAAAAGCAAATTGTGATTAAAGTGGTTTTGCTGAGCAAATAAACACTATTATAGCTGGAAACCATTTCGGACATCCTAAAATACTCTGAAATCTGACCACTACAATGTCCATTTCCATTCAAAAACTACTTGTGCGGGTTAGGGTTATTTTGTGCATTCTAACGTACTTCAAGCAAACCACAGGAAGTGCACCTTTTTTCACATTTCAGTCTTTCAGACATTTGAAGTTCACTCAAAATTCCATTTGACAGTAGGACAGAGACAGAGCTGGTGTGAGAGAGAGAGACGGGCATCTGACAGGTGGTGACGGACCAAGATCCCAGGGAGAGAGAGAGAGAGAGCGTGAGGGAGGGATGACGAGGCTGAGAGGCAGATGGAGACTCAGTTCTCGCTGTCTCTCCCCGGGGAGACAAACAGCCTCCAGAGATGGAGAGGGAATGGAAAGAACAAAAAGGCCAAGTGGAGAGAGGATGCAGTTTTTTTCTTTACCTTAAATTATTATTATGGTGAAGTTTGCACTTAACCCAAAGCACTACAGCCTCAAAGAGTGGCTAGCATGGCTGTAGACTCCTATAGTCTAGTCAGGTTTCCATCCTAATATAGCGCAAATGTTAAGTACGTTTCCAGAACATTGGCAAAAATAAATTGGCAAATGAATGTGCATTTACAACAACCACCATTGTGCAAATATCAGGAGTTGGGAAGATCGAGATAAACATCTGGTGGCGCTAATTCTCCAGTCGGGTGCCATTAAACCATTGCAGAAGAAGAGGGCGCAACAAGATTACAATTTTTTTTAAATAAAGAGCGCCCGCCAGTGAAACATAACAGTGACGGTGACAGTAGGGAGAGATTAACACATGGAAACAAATGAAAAGGATGAGATTACTAAAAGCATAGAGAGAAAAGATGATGAAAGAAAGAAAGTATGAGGACAGAAAGGGATCCAACAACAGAAAAGAAAAAAGAAAGTGAGAAGAAGAATGAAAGCAAAAAGCAAAGCAAAGACAAAGACAGAGAATAGAAAAGCACAGGCTTCCACTGAATGGTAATTAAAGGGGAAAATGTCATTAATTAGCAAACAGGCCAGCTGTGGCGCCTGTTTAAAACTCTGCTTCCTAACATAAAATATAGATTACAGGACATGCAGCGCACACACACACACACACACACACACACACACACACACACACACACACACAGACACACACACACACACACAGACAAAATAACAGTGATGCACAGATCTAATTAGTGGGATTGATTTTCTCTAACCCCAGTGGAGAGACACCAATAGGAGAGCGAGATTCTGTAAATGCCACTCCTCTGCAGGAATCCTCTCGCTCCGGGGGCACGAAATGAAAGACAAACTGACAGAAAGAGAAAGAAATGGGGAAAGTGGCGGGAGAGGAAAAGAGGGAAGATGGGCAGGCAGCTGTCCGTAGAAAGAAAAGGCTGGAGGGAAATATAAAAAAAAAAAAAAAGGGAAGAAGGTCGGGAGGGAGTGCAGGACGAAGACAAAGGAGAGGTGGCCTTCACAAAAACTCTTCAGATTACATGGGCGTAGACCTCACAACCACAACAGTGTTAGTGACTTGCTCAGCGTCTCAGTAAAGCAACGAATGGCAGCGAAATGCGAAGAAATAGTACGACAGAAGCACAAAAACAATGTCAGCTTTGGTGATTTAGCATTTTGACTTCCTGCAACAACCAAGGAAACTTTGCTGGCAGTTCTGTTGAGCTCAAAGTTGACCGCCGACATTTTTTAATGGCTCTGGTTCCCAAAGTGTTTTTCCCCGTTTGACATCTCCATTGACGTTTCTGTTCATTAAATGCTTAATCGGTAATTGATAAAGGTTGGGGATTAGCGCCCCCTCTTGACAATAATAGGAAACATTATGGAGAGAGCTGGCTAATGCTAGGCCTCCTGACTATTATTAAATATCATTAACCCTTGTGTTGTCTTCAAGTCAAATTTGACCCGTTTTCTAAATTTCTATATCAGAAATATGGGTTTCTTTTTAACTACCTAATTTTGTTGACCCAAAAATAACACGGATGATTCCATACAACGTGTTTCACAAGTACAACGAAAGATCCGAACTCTACTTTCATTGAATTTGGGGTGTTTTATTCCTTTTAAATTTTTCGAAACAGTATCCCGACTGAACGTTGACCCTTCAGTGATTATCCTTCACTTAATATTAGTCTAAATAATTCGTAATTTCTGCTTTTTTAATTCAAGAATTAGGTAAAATTTCCTATAAATGAGATTTATTGACCATCAATTCCCAAAGTAAGTGTAAAACTAGTGGTAATATGTTGATGTTAGTAATGTGTATACATGGTAATGAAAACAAGTATTAAACGTAAAAAAAAGTGACACAAACATTGGAAAAAAAACGCCAAAAGTTTCGAAAAAGAGACAAAAACATCAGAAAAAGTGTTGATTTCTATGCATGCTCGAACGGAGTTCTTGATAACAAGTATTCTCTATTACAATCAATCCAGAGTTATTAAATTAGGCATGATGAACGTGCATAATGGACGCAAGCAGACCCGAGGGACTGCAGGCTAACCTACAGTTTTGTGAACAGAGCTTCTCTTCTCTAGCTAGCTAGTAGCTAGCTAGTAGCTAGCTAGTAGCTAGCTAGTAGCACGACATAATGATTACATCTCCTTGGTTGTCTAAATACATCCATCATGTATTTAGATAAGCATGTAAAAGATCAGGAACAACGACAACAATGTTTAACGTTAGTGAATATTTTAGACAATGAAACGGCGAGTTCATGAGTTCGCTACGTTTACCGTGGATGTAAGAGACAAGGGAGAGAAGCTCATGAACGCGCATGTTGCTACGACAACACAAACAAATTGTTGCTAGTGCGCATGTCCATTGTGACGTCACGGGACAGTCTACTTAGAAGATCCGAGCTCCATGATTGCTTTATGCGCTTTTGAGCACTCTCATTGGAATGTATGGGGCTTCCCGCCGAACACCGTATCCAGTTCTCCTAATACATCCATTGTTTTAACATGTATTTTGTTAAAAAAGCAACACAGCGGCTGCTGCAAAAGAGAGAATTTGCGTGGGAGAAAATTGCCGCAAGAGTAAATGCGCAAGCTCCGATTTAGTGTTTTAATATATTTAATCCTAATTAGAATATCACTGGTGAAATGGTATTGAACCTACAATCTATTTCATTTAGGTGCAAATCCTGCGGGCGACACGGTTAATTAACCAACACTGTTTTTTTTATTCATGCAGATAAACTGCGCTAAAATGCGCCTGATACAGACTGAATAAATGAATGAGGAAATGAAAGCGCGCTGTGTCAGAGGGAGGAGACTGAGAGAAGAAAACCTGCTCCCGACCAGGTTAGGTTCACAGGCTCAGTTACCACAGTAACTGGCTCTGAGGTTAAGTGACCTCTCTTTCTGAAAACGGTCTGGAGTTCCCCCTCTCTCTCTCAGGTTTGATGAACCTCCCTCTCTGAGACAGAAAACCCAGAGTTTCCCTCATCTCGGGGTTAACAAACTCAGAGTCTTTCACTAAACCTGCTTCCTGAAACGGACTCCAGATGGTTCAATTACAGTTGCTTTCCAACAACGCTACAAGAGAGATGCTGCAACCCTCCCAGCAGCACAACCGGCTGAAAACAGCCTGCTATTTACATGAGTATTTATAGGAGTCCCACTGCTCTCATACAGTTGAAGGGCATTTGTTTGAGTTATTATTAGTGAGGGCTTTGATGGTTCTGCTTAGATGCTTGTTAAATAAACCCAATCTCTGTGCTAACTGCTGTGATACTGTGCACGGTCAAACAGATACACGCTGTGCCGATTCTTTGCGCTGTGTGCTCGAAACTGGGCTCGTTTTATATGCCAATGATGTCAGTGTGTGTCTGTGTCCGTGTGTGTGTGTGTGTGTGTGTGTGTGTGTGTGTGTGTGTGTGTGTGTGTGTGTGTGTGTGTGTGTGTGTGCGTGTGTGTATTTCAGTCTGTTCAGGGACCCTTGAATGACACCACAAAATGTCCCCTCAGATATCCATCAGAGTCATCGAATGAGGAGTGACGCAAAGCACAAATACAACAAAAACACACAGAGATGGAGACACACACACACACACACACACACACACACACACACACACACACACATGCTGACTGTCAGCATGTGTGTGTGCAATTTTTAACAATGTTTTAGGCCCCACCCACACCCACAAAACCAGACAGACACACACTGTGGGCATTTAAGGTGAAGCATAAAATATGTTTTACAACCATAGGACATAAACATAAACAATCAATCCCCCGTAGACGGCGGCCTGAAGGAGTTCGGAATAAAACTATTCCTCCATCAGCCAAAGTGTGTGTTCCCAGAGATGCTTATTGATATTTCCTGGGTACATGCAATTTTTTTTCTTTTTCACTCTACTCGAGCGATTGTATGCAAGTGTTTTCTGTATGTGTGAGAGTGTGTTGGTGTTAGCGCAGTAGCTCCCAGGCTAACAGAGTCTGGTGCACTGTGGGAAAACAGGAGGCTTTTGTCTTCTTTCATGGTTTACAGCACTCTTTCACTGCTCTATCGATCCTTCCCTCCATCTCTCCCACACACTTGGCCCCTTCCCCATACCACCACAGTGATGTGTGTGTGTGTGTGTGTGTGTGTGTGTGTGTGGTAGAGATACAACTCAGTTTGTCCACCTCTTGCAGGTTTTATGCCATTTCACTGCACAGAAATAGTTCCCCACAGAACTAGAACTCGGTAGTGTGCAGGCTTGAACCGAAAACTAAAAATAAGCTAATTTCTCTTTCATCTCACGGTTAGCATTAATGACAGAACAGTTGTAGAGTTTATACAGGCAGGGTTTGGCCTGATGGTGGTGATAGGGTAGTCTGCCATTGCCAGACCTTCCTCCACTGCACTGCAAAGGAGGGCCTGGGTAGTCCACACAGCATTCCGGGATGAGAGAGAAAGGTGCCCAGGTTTATTAGCATGTCTGTAAAGCAATCCCAATCGTCATGGGCGACGCTGTGCGCCGCACAGAGCCCCGGTGCCTCTGCAAAATAGCCTCGGGAAGGAACTTGTTTTAGTTTAACGTGTGTACGTTCAAAAGTTGTTTTAGTCGTGCAACAGAAAACTCAGATCGGACAGATAGTCTAGTTAGCTGTCTGGATTTACCCTGCAGAGGCCTGAGGAGCAGTTAACCACAGTCCTCAGAAATCCACCGGAGTTTAAAATTCCAAACGCAAAGAAAGCCGAAGGTAACGGACATACAGCGAAACTTCCGCCTGCAAGGGAGCAATCCCAGAAGCGGGAGGTCGTGGATATAGACTAGTGCTAGGGCAATGATCACAGGGTCCACAAAGTCAGTAGGTGTCTTCTTGCACTAAGCGATTTCTGTGGTGATAGAGCCTGGTAGTGGAGCTAGATTAAAGGTCACAGGGTCACCGAAATCATTACGCCTTCGAGCTCTTGAGAGCATAAATGTGCACAACAAATGTCAAGCCAATCCCTCCATTCATCTTTGAGAAAATGGGGTGACAGACAAATGGACAAATACACAGAGGTGGGAGCATGATGTCCTTGGTAGATGACAGTAAACACTCAAAAGCGTTGGTGGTGTCCAACGTTATTAAACAGACAACAGCAGCAACTGGGAAACTACAGTAAATGTAAGTATATAGAAAAGCATTAAATAAGAAGTTTGTTCACAAAGGAAAGTTTAAGATTTGAACCTGCTTCTCTCCATTTAGCAGCATTTGGGGGCATGAGACTTTCCAGCATTGGAAGGTAAATACAGTGTTCAGCATAAGTGAATACACCCATGCTAAAGTTGACTAAAAAGAGGAATACAAAATCATCTTTTAGAAATTGATCTAAATGCCTTAATTAAAAAAAATGAGGAAAAATCCAACCTTTAAGGACACCAATTTTCTTTGTGAATGAATAATGTATCATAAATAAATAAATGTTCTTCCTTAAAATACAGGGGGTATAAGTAAGTACACCCCTATGTTAAATTCCCATAGAGGCAGGCAGATTTTTTTAAAGGCCGGTTATTTCACCATACCTAGAGATTGGCATGGGGTACTTTCCATAAAATAATCTCTTAATGCAAATCAAACCAGCTATTAGGCTAACTGACATAAAACCATGCCAATCTCTAGGTATGGTGAAGGGTATGTGATGATATGGGGCTATTTTAATTCCAAAGGCCAAGGGAACTTTATCAGGATGCATAGTATCCTGGATCCATGAAATAACTGGCCTTGCCTGCCTCTATGGGAATTTAACATAGGGGTGTACTTACTTATGCCCTCTGTATTTTAAGGAAGGACATTTATTTATTTACGATACATTATTCATTCACAAAGAAAATTTGTGTCTTAAAGGTTGGATTTTTTTCCTCATTTTTTTAATTACGGCATTAAGATCAATTTCCAAAAGATGATTTTTGTATTCATCTTTTTAGTCAACTTTAGCATGTGTGTATTCACTTATGCTGAGCACTGTATCTGCATCCGCAACTTAGAATAAATCTACTACACATGTATAGGGATTCAACTTTATTGAGGTATGTCTATACTACAGCCATTATAAAAAGGGAAAAATGCAACTATAAAAACCTAATAATTTCAAAACAAAGCAAAACAATGTTTGCACATGCTCCAGATATTTATGTGTTTTGAGGGACACATGTCTTGTCTCACTATGAGCACAGCAAGAGAAAAAAAACTAAACATCCATGAAAGACAAATGTGTGATTGGTACACAGCGTCTTTCCTGTGTTTCTGCTCCGTCTCGCAGCTAACACACAGCTCCAGCTCTTTCTGTGAGCAGCAGACACAGCTAGTAGTCGTCTGCAGGCTACTTCGCTCACATTTCCTTGAGTGCATTTTTATTCAGACTGCATTTCAACACCTGAGTTTTCCTCGCAGGAAAAAAAACCAAAAGAGATCCATTCCCTGTGATGTCTGATGTGTGACAATGTGTCCATGTCAATGGTGCTATTCCAGCTAACCTACAGATGCTGCTTCATAACTTAGGGGGCCATTTCTGATGAAGGAATTTGGAAGATGATGGATATGTTTTAAAGAGGCTTTATTTGTGCTTTCTCTAACCTGGTTGAATAGTAAGCCGGTGCAGTAAAAAAAAACATGCATTCCCGCCAGAGGTGTCAAGTAACGAAGTACAAATACTTTGTTACCTTACTAAATTTTGGGTATCTATACTTTACTGGAGTAATTATTTTACAGCAGACTTTTTACTTCTACTACTTACATTTTCATGCAATTATCTGTACTTTCTACTCCTTACATTTTAAAAATAGCCTTGTTACTCCTATTTCAGTTTGGCTTGTTTTCATTCCGGCTTGTCATCATTCAAAAAATTGCGCCATCCGGAGAGAGTGAATTTGATTGTGGTTGGATGAGAAGTATAAACATATACCATTCCGACACCCTATTGGTTTGTGCATGATCCATCGCACCTGCATAATATGGCACCGGTGCCTTAATGACCGTTATCTACCGGACCGAATAGCAACGCAGATTTCGGTGCCTTATTTAGGTGCTACTTAAATGTCTGCGCTTCTCTCTGATGCTCTGAAAACGGACGTTAGAGGGAACTGAAATATCGCCGCACGGGACACTAGTTAACAGTACACTGGACAGCAAGTAACGTTAGCCTACCATTAGCTAGCAGCTGGAGTAAACACAGTTAAAATGCTGACAGCTAAACAGTGTAAAAGTGTGTCTGTATTTCACTGTAGAGGATTCTAACACCAGACTGTAGCTGCCCTTGTCTGAAAAACACAGAAGAGATGTGTCACCTTTTTCAGCCTGAGTTTGGAGGTATGATTTTAATATAACATTATTATAGTCATTATGGCCTTTAGAACAAATGTTTTTTTGTGGAGGTGGGGTAGTGCACTATAGGAGTTTTGAAACCAGTACTTTTACACTTTTACTTGAGTAAAAAGCTTGAATTGATACTTCAACTTCTACAGAAGTCTTTTCAAACCCTAGAATCTATACTTCTAAAAGTGAATACTTTTGACACCTCTGATTCCCGCATTGGGAGCAACTTCTTGTCTACAAAAACTGGGCTAAAAACTAAACTAAGAAACTAAACATAATATTCAGAGTACACAGTGAATTTTGTTCTTTGAAACCTTACATGGTGAATAACTCTTCTTCTTAAATTAGATTAATCAAAGGCAGAGTAATACATTTGGAAATATATTCAATAAATTCTTGGCAGTGTATTTTTTTTTTATAGCTATTATTAAGCTACATAACCAGTTCCACACAACTCTTTTCTCAATGGTTTCATAAAAAAAGCTGTATTATAGAGACATTCCCCCCCTTGGCCCCTAACCATGACATTTTTTAATAAAAAACAAAGTTATCTCAAATTAGCCAACTTCATCTGAAAACTGAAAGGAAATTGAAAACAGAAATCATAATTAGAAATAGAAATTACCATAAAAAACCAGATCGTAGTGTGCAAAATGTTTGCTATATTAATACTGGTTCACATAAGGTGAAGCAGAGGAAAGCAGTTAAGCAAATTACTTACACACACGTGCACACAAACATGCCAAAAGCTGATCTTTCCCGCGCCTGATGTAGGTATTGACGTTTCCCTTGACACCCTTTCTCTAATCCGGCTGATTTGATAAGGAATCTCATTCCCCCATGCGAGGCCAGGCTGAGGGACCATCCGACAGATCTGACTCCACTTCATACTGCCCTGTCAATGCTATCTCCTATTGCTCATGGCAACCAGACAGGAAATAAAGCCTGGGTGCCGGGGGAGGGGGGCAGCCCCTTGGTAGCCATTGCGGCTGCAACACTGGCCCCTCCGGGATCCTCTCCGGGAAGGGGCCTGTGAGGCCGGAGCCAATCGATTCTTATCGACAAAGGTGGTAATTACATTTCATTAGCTTTCAGCGCTAATCCACATGGCCCTGCTGGGGATATGAAGCGTGAGACAAAGAGAATGAGAGCAAGAAAAGAATAATGGAAGGTAAAGACGTAGCAGGGAGAGAATATACCATAAAGCTTAATCACTGGTTGTTTGCTCAAAAATTATTTAAGATCTTCATGCAATTAAAGATGATAGTTTAGTGAAATTACCGCACTTGGGCGATCCTGAAGTCGTTAGTTACAGTTGGTTCCCATCAGGTGTTACCGGGTAAATCTTATCTTAAACAGTAGATTGGTATTGGCTGCTTCAAAGTCTAGATTAAAAACAAGAGGCTCCTACTGGTTGTTTCAAAGTCTAAAATCAAAGCACTGGGCCTTAGCTAGATTCAAAACAATAGGTTCCCATTGGCTGTTCAATAGTGTAGACTTACAAATTGATCTAATTAATTCTTGCTCTGAGATCACACGCGGAGCCCTCAAATGGGCCTTCAGCTTTGCTTATCTACATGTTGAAATTTGCACACTGCACGCTCAGCCATCCAAGTAGACATCTGTAAGTGCCTCATATACATAGGATCCAGACGCACCATTGGGTCGGGCCGCCATGAGGTTAAGGTGGTCAACATCTGTTGAACCGCAATTTCCAATACCGGTATATGCATCAGTTCTTTTAGTTATGCAAGAGTCAATAAATGAGGTGTAATAGTAGCTCCGAGCCAAATCGTACAACCTTTGCTATGTTTCTTTCAGTTAATCAAAAAATTAAAGTTGTAAACTGAAGCATCAACTCATTTTGGGGGCCATGGCTAATTCAATGAACTGTGTTTAAAGGATTAGGTCATCAAGTAAGATGAGACACCCTGAGAAGGTGTAGGCTGCCAGGAAATTGCAGAATGGTGGCCAATTGTATTTGTAGGGTAATCCATAGAAAGCAAAATGGAGGAGTTTACTACAGGGGCTCCAACAACACATCAGATTAAGTCTCCCTTAGGGTCTTCTAGTAGTCCAGTGGTTTGTTGCATGTCATTCGCCACACGTCCCTTCTTTCTCTACTGTGCTGTCTAATAAAAACAGAAAAAAGTAAAGCATCTTTCATGTTTATAAAGGCAAAACAAGTTGCCTGGCTAAACCACCTTTAATAGCAATTTCACCATGCGGAACAGCAAGCAAGCTATGCGGTCATTCAGTGGGCTGATGTTAGAATAATTACATTATCAAAGGATAGACGGAACCACTGAAGTTATAATAAAGATCTGTTTACTTGCAAGTAGAATCAGTTTACAGTACTCACAGCACAAGTACAGAAAGTGACTGACGTAAGCCTTAAACAGTAGCTTATTTATGTGTGAAATACAGTCATAATATAGGGTTTGAAGTTGTCTGCTCTATCCGGTCAGACTCAATGGCGTCCCCTTTATCTGGTTAGAGTGACGCATGTTCTGTCCTCGGGCCCCAGACAAGACAGCCAATGACTCCATGTCATCTTGTGGGGGCAAGTAGTGTTATGGTTTCTTACTATGCAAATAGTTTAATTTAACAGACAGAGGAAGAAAAGAAGAGTTGTTGTTATAGTTATTTTTTCCTCTAACAGCTGATATGCAGAATGGGTCTTACAGTGTGTTTCTCATCTTCTTGGGGACCAGAACTTTCTAAAACTACACAGAAATGGCTTATACAGGTACATTCATATAATAGAAATGGGAAATTCCAATAGGAGATTCCAATATGTTGATGTGCGCAGCTTTATGGCACATTACACTAGAATTTACATATTTGGTCCACGCTTGAAATTTGGCCGGTACATGCTAAAAGCAACACTTTGCCATAAAGAATAACACATGCTTGGTATGACACATGGTGGACAATTTAAGAGTCGATTCAAGATGCTCTTAAGTTGATCTGGGCAACTATCAAACTTGAATATCTATTTCTTAATTATCTTCTCTCAATGTTCGGTGGTCATGATGTCTTCTGTCTGTGCACCATCTGCCTTGGCACTCCCCGCTGGTTTTAAAATCCATAAGACAGTTAAGGGTTCTCGGCCAATGGGACTGTAGACGACAGTTTAACTCAGCCGCACTTAACCCTTGGACCGAAGATTCAACCACAGTGAATAATATACTAATTCATTCTCTTTTCATACCCCCTGCTCCTCTTTTCTCTTATCTTCCCCTCTCCACTTTTCCTCAACCCCCGAGGAGCATGTCAAAATGTTAATTTCCCTTAAATTACTTGCTATTACAGCGCAGATATGGGCAGCGAGGAAGAAAAAGAGTTATTTCTCTGTAAAGGTGAAGTAGTGAAAGAGCTGTAAGCGAGTTTTTTTTTTTCCCTCTGTCCAGTCCAACCTCCTAGATAAAGCTTGTTTTCTCTCCAGGTTTTCATTTTTTTTTAATTTAGAATAATTTCGCTCATTAGCAAAAAGCTAGGTAATAAGTTCAAGAGCATTGGCAAGCCTTTAATTAACATGCCTGCCCATTCACCACGAGCTGTGGAAATAGATCCATTCATCAGACAAACAAAGGATTTGTGATCTTTTAGTTCGCCACAGCCATGACAAACGCTTGAGGTTGTGGCTTGTTTTCGGAGCACAGTTCTAAAGCAATTAGTGTTGCTTTGTGGGAGGACAATTAGTGACATTTTCTGTTGGGTCAAAGTTTACCTGCTCAGCTTGTGGACAGGTGCATGTATTAAACTTCAAGTATTAATCAATCATTATTCTGAGAACACTCAGACTAAAGATAATTATCCTAAGGATTTATAAAAAATAATCTGTTGACAGTGTATTTTGCATTCCTGGGTCCATCTTCTCATTCAGTGTGCTCTATATTTTATTCTTATTTATTAATGTATTTTATTTTATTTATGTTTATTTAATAGGGTCACATGTAGTATCCATAGAGATTTGCACTTATCTAATGCAATGTATCCCAGCATTTATAGCTACTGCTAATTTCCAGTGTATGTCCCTAGAAGGACCTTTAAAATAACAAACGTAAAATATTTTCACAGGCAACAAAGTTGAACTATTTGGCACATTTTGTTGACCTTATAGGAACACTTGTGGATAAGTATCTAAAAAAGACCACATTGTCAACTCAAGGTATTTCCGGTACAGGTTTAGAATCAGGGAAAAAAAATGAGTATCTCTTATATTAGTATAACTCTTCTAAAATCTGAGCTGATCATCAAAACATCCAGATTTGGTGCCAGCTGAAAAAGCAATGTTTGAAGGGGTTCTTACTAGACTTTTACACTGACCTTAGTATTCTGGATCGACAATAATTTACTGGGTAATCGTCGGAACATCCCTTGCCTTACAAAACAAGCTACACGCTGAAAATGGAAAGTTTTGAAGACAATTTGGATCGTGCAACAAGGCAGGCCTGCTTGGCTCTTTTGGGGAATGATTGATAAGATTTACAAAGAATATGTAACTATATAAACTCTCTAACTGGGACGTTTTGGGACCGATTAGCGGGGATTTTGATATGTTTCTTTTAGTTAATCACAAATTAAAGTTGTTAACTGAAGCATCAACTCAATTTGGGGGCCATGGCTAATTCAATGAACTGTGTCAAAAGGATTAGGTCATCAAGTAAGATGAGACACCCTGAGAAGGTGTAGGGTGCCAGGAAATTGCAGAATGATGGCCAATTGTATTTGTAGGGTAAAATGGAGGAGTTTACTATAGGGGCACCAACAACACATGAGATTAAGTCTCTTTCAGGGTCTCCTAGTAGTCCAGTGGTCTGAGACTCTAGGATTTCGATTGGAAACGTTTGTTGCATGTCATTCGCCACACGTCCCTTCTTTCTCTACTGTGCTGTCTAATAAAAACAGAAAAAAGTAAAGCATCTTTCATGTTTATAAAGGCAAAACAAGTTGCCTGGCTAAACCAACTTTAATAGCAATTTTACCATGTGGAACAGCATGCAAGCTAGCAGTCATACAGTGGGCTGATATGCAGAATGGGTCTTACAGTATGTTTCTCATCTTCTTGGGGATGAGGACTTTCTAAAACTACACAGAAATGCCTTATACGGGTACATTCATAAAATAGAAATGGGAGATTCCAATATGTTGATGGATGCAGCTTTATGGCACATTACACTAGAATTTACATATTCGGTCCACACTGCTATTAGCTATGGACAAAATACACAGAGATACACTGGTAAGAGCAAATTAAGTTTAACCATGTATCCAGCTAATTTAATTAGCTCACATTACTGTATGTGTATTGTACTTAATTTAATATTGTATGTGGCGTTCCACCAAAACAAGTTCCTTCCTTCAGACTATTTTGCGTCTGGAGCTTAGCGCTGCCCAAGGCAACTTTGATTGGTTTAAAGAAACAACCTAGGGCATTTTTTTTCTCCTATCCAATAATGTATGTGTGGAGGGGCGACCTTACTCTCCAGCGCTGTGGAAATGGGTCTGGCAATGCAAGACTAAAAACCTTAGTAATAGATAATAGGACTACTGACTTCTCCACTTAGTGTAGCATCAATAGAATAGAATGTAAATCATCTGGGTATCTTGCACTTACTGTGTTGCTACTGCTATCTCTACCTACATGTATAACCCAACAGCTGGCTTGCTTACTGGGTATTGTCAAACTGCATCTTGGGAAATGTAGGACAGGTGAGGTAGAAGTAGAAGAGCAAGTGAGCTACCACTGTACAAGAAGATGTACATTTGTACATCCCAGCAAAAGTCTGTACTTTTCCAACACGGTTAAAGGTTCATACAGTAGCTTCTTCAATTTATACGACGACGATTTAAGTCATAATCCAGGCACATTTACTAGATTCTGACACATTCTGTCATTTAATCTATCAATGATCATCTTAAGTATTCATCTTATCTAAAATATTAACAAAAAATTACAAGAGGCCAAAGACGTCTTTAAGCAAACATACAATTATACAACAACCAAATATATAGAATGGAAATACATTGAATTAACTGTGACAAAAGAAAATATCAAATGTAAAATGTTCATGAACTGTATAAAGTCGGAGAAAATAAAGCATACAGGAGGCTTGGAGAAAGAAAAAAAATATTGGAGAAAAAGTGGTCCATTGTGTTGCTAGTGTGTGAGAGAGCTTGACTGTAGAGTGATGAGAATGATTCACCTTTGTAACTGAAAGTGCGTCACTGACAGGCTGTGCTGTGCATCTATATGTGTGTACAGTGTGTGTGTGTGTGTGTGTGTGTGTGTGTGTGTGTGTGTGTCTCACCTGTCAGCTCAACTAAACTGCATTTAATGTGGGACGTGGTTCATGCAGGATCCCAGGTGGGAGGTGCCTGACGAAGCGTTTGGCAGAGAGTGGGGGGACTTGGTGATTGCAGGGGTGCCGTGGGCGGTGGCTAGCATGTCAGCCACCCAATCACCTTTAAGAGACAGGAGTGTGGGAGGATAATTACAAGTATTCCTGTCACAGGCGTCACGTTTCCATTGATGCACTAGAGTGAGACCAGCCGCCATGTACTGAGGTGAGTGGGCGAGATAGAAAGACAGGACGGAGATGGGAAGTTGGAAAGCAACGAGTAATTAATTTACGAGTTTTTTTTCCCCCTTGTATGTGCTCATATTAATGGCTGGATGTTAGTAGCTTTAAATACTAACAGAAAAAAATGAGATATGTACAGGGAATATAGAGAAATACAAAAACGTAAAATCACTGCTTTGATATTAAACAAAAGCGACAGGAGGAAAATCAGTTTGCCGCTTATGTTTCTGTGTCTATGAACAAAGCTTCAGAATCAGTATCAGCTTTAATGGCCAAGTCAGTGTGAACACATACAAACGCAGAGAGACACTTCCACATGCAACCGTGTATTAATGGAGTTCAACACTCTTTCAGGCTTTTGCGTGTGAGTGCTGGCACTCGTGTATGTGGGTGCTGATGGTTTCAGCATGGAAGGGCCCTGAAATAGCCGAGCTAAGCTAACAGTGTCACTCTCCCACACAGCCGAACCACTAGACTCCGTCAGTGTTACTACTTCTTATGATTAGACTAACACATGCCATTACAGGCTTTCTGTCCAGAGTATGAACATGGCACCACGCATCATGATCTATGGCATGAGAAATGTGTTAGTACAAACATCAAGACCTCCCATTGGCCCATTTGTTTGCCCTCCTAAAAACTCGCAATCTACCACAACCATGTAAACATAAACCGGATTATGATGCTGATCACCTTCTACTCTAAATGTTCTTTAATACAAAAGATAGCTGAGAGGAAAAATAAAAGCAATGCAAAGTTATGTTCTGTCTGGTTCAGCTAAAACTTATTTTGGAGTACTACTGCATTAGAGATAAAAAAAAAAAAAAAAATAGTTGTTAATCAACTCCGAACCCGAGTGAGAGTGAAAGAGAGAGGGGGAGAGAAGGTGAACTGTGGACTATTGCACGCAATGTTTCTGTAAGTTATTAATAACTTACCCGGAACGCTGCTTTGTCACTTTCTTCCAGTTTACCCCCGACCAGCACATCGCTATGCTGCATGGTTTGAAACAAACTGTATCTTTTAACTGTGTGGATGTTCTTCTGTCCGACAAGCTGCCAGCATGCTGAAGCCCCTGAGACCAGGCCCCGTGTGTAAAGGCATCGGTAAAATGACTGTCACAGAGTGCAGTCGGATCGTTCACTTGCCACTTCCTTAAAATAAATACTGTGATGGTTCATCAAGGTAGATACACTGGCAGGGAGCGATTTTCCGGGGGAGGTAGGATTTTCCCCTTTCTGGTCTACATATCCCTGCCTCTGCTGAATGATTATTTTTACAAAATGTATCTCCCCTTCCCCCCCATGATCAGCTTACTACTTTTCATTGAATTTCAGTGTTTTATTAAATTTTATAGCATTTAAAAAAAAAAAAAAAAAAAAAAAAAGAAAATTGATAAAAGAACATTGAAAAAGTGATAAAAATGTCAGAAAAAGCTTTAAAAAAAAAAAAGTGCAGAAAACAATCGTCAAAAACATCGTAAAAAGTGACACAAAAGTTGGAAAAGCTTCAAAAACGTCACGGCAAGGTCACAAAAACACCAAACATTGAAGAAAAAGGTTTCAATTTTAAATTTTGACCCAGAAAAACCAAAAGCTGCATGGTTGACGTGAAGACAACACAAGGGTTAAAATAGAAGTATTTTAAACTAAGTAAAGCGCTGTAACGTGAACAGTCTATAGTGCCATAGAATGATCAAATCCGAGCAGCAGTTGCTGGTTGTATTTAGCCGCTACAGAGCTCCAGCGCCGTCTCCCAGCAGCAGTTGTTTATCCGCCAATAGGTGACTGCAGGCCGGCTACGCCAGATGACGGTCCTTTCAGGGGCCGTGGATGGTAGAGGAGTTTAGCCTGAAAAAGTGAGGGTCATGCGGTGATAACAGTTAAGTTTAGGCACCAAAAACGTCCAGCTAAATTTAGGAAAAAGATTGTGGTTTGGATTAAAACACTGCCGAAGAACGAGCGAGCGTTTCCTTGTTTTTGCCGTGAAGTGAATGCTCTCGGCTTGTTATTAAATTGGCTTTATTGCTGAGAGCTGGTGTGCAGCTTCACCACTAGAACAGAGTACAATGGAGCAAGGAACATGAGGTGCTAAACAAACCTGCCTGTTATGGTACGTCCTGTCCAAAATTATCCTTGTGGCCTAGTTAGGATGGTGTGGATTACATTTTATTAAGATATTTTTCCTGAAATCACTATTTGATTCTATTTAGCACCATTTAGAAAGTCCAAATGTTGAGTGAAAGTTGATAGAGAAATATATAGGCATGACTGTACACAATAGGAAATGCAACAACCCTTGATTCCACCTCCCTCCATCAAATCCTTAGCATAAAAGATCCTTTAAAACTAACTTCAAAACAAAATTCAAAAGTGATGTAAATAAATCCATAGACACAAACCAACGCAACCAGATGAGGATGTGCTCAAGATGCATCCACTGAAAGTGAAGTTCTCACTTGGCTGAAATATGGATGAGTATCCCAACTTGTCTCCACTTGATTAATGTAAAAGGAGAAGAGCACAAAGGAGAGACGATTGTGGAAAGTAAGTGGAAAAACAACACATTACATTACAGTAACATACTGTAGGAAAGCAGTCAGTGCATTCAGTGACCTTTCACGAGACGATGCCCTGGAAGGAAATCATAGGCTTACTAACATCAACCCACCTACCACATCACTCAGTGCAGAGTGTCCATCATGGAGAGAGGCTCAAGAGGTAGTCAAGCATGCAAGATCATCTTTTGCTCCAGGTCCCAGTGGTATACCGTACAAAGTATACAAAAAATGCCCTAAGCTCCTCCGAAGGCTGTGGAAGCTTATGCGGGTAATTTGGTCCAAGGGAACCATTCCAACAAGCTAGAGAAGGGCGGAAGGATGCTTTGTGCCCAAAGAACAGGGATCCATACAGATCAGCCAGTTCCTAACTATCTCCCTACTTAGTGTGGAGGGAAAGATTTTCTTTGCAGTCCTTGGGAAGAGAATGAGCACTTACATGACCCAGAATGGATATATTAACACCTCTATCCAGAAGGGTGGTGTTGAAGGGTTCTCCGGGTGCTTGGAGCATACAGGGGTCCTCAGCCAACTTATCCAAGAAGCAAAGGAGAAGAAAGGCAGCCTAACAGTTGTCTGGCTTGACTTTGCAAATGCATATGGGTCTATTCCCCATAACTTGATCCAAGATGCTTTGGACTACTACCACAGCCCACAAAACATCCAGAGCATGATCACCAGTTACCTGAGGGACCTCAAGCTACGATTCCAGTCCGCCAAGTTTACAACAAAGTGGCAGCCAGTTGAGAAGGGGATAGTGACAGGATGCACAATCTCCCATCTTGTTCATCATGGGAATGAACCTGATCATCTCTGCAAAGTCAAGAGGGGCCGAAGACTGCAGCAGGAGGGCAACAGCCAGTAATCAGAGCATTTATGGATGACCTTACCGTGATAACACCAACTCACGTGCAGGCAAGATGGGTCCTGGCAGAACTGGATCGCATGGCCACTTGGGCAAAGATGGTCTTCAAGCCCAAGAAATCAAGGAGCCTGGTGATCCAAAAGGGCAAAACACCTGGAAAGTTCAAACTGCTTGTTCCAGGGGAACCCAATTAGATGCCTTGGAAAGTGGTATGATGATTCCCTGTCAGACAAGAACAGCATCTCCAGCACCGGAAAACAAGTTGAAGAATGGTTGAAGAAGATTGACAAGTCTGGCCTGCCTGGGAAATACAAGTGCTGGATCTACCAACATGGCCTGCTCCCGAGACTCATGTGGCTTCTCATTTTGTTTTTCTATTTTCACAGATTACACTCCAACATGTCACAAAAGAGAAAGTGTATAATGATGGCTAAATTCAGGGTGCTGGTATTTTTCATGATTGGCGCCAGCATTAGTAACATGTTATTAGTAACGCCTGTGTCTCATACTCGCACAACTCAAAATGTCTTCTGTCAAAATAGCCAAATTCCCAACTTGAACTAGGACAGGTAGCATCACATAGTGGGAGATTGTATTTATTTATTTAAGGAACGCAAGGGCTAACTGAATAATTCATTTATAATCCAGTTCAGTTTCAGCACAGAATCACAGCTCACATCAGACTCTCTCTGCAGTTTCTGATCCAAATGTAGCCGTTTTTCTCAGTTTCTTAGCCTCTTCTGCTCAAATTGCAGCGTAAATTAGTAAAGCAAACAATCTCCAATGAAGATTGCATTTACTCTTCCGATATGTAGTCTTTTCTGACCACCAAGATTACAAAATCTGTATGTGTTAGTTGTTATGTGTGGGGTGTCTACTCTTTTTAGGTTCAATAATCTTAAAGTCTGCCTGGGTTGTCATTTTAACACTGACACACTGTACATTGTTTCAGTTGTTGCAGTTAATGTGCGTACTGTCAGCCAAGGGACTCATTCACTACAAAAATAAAAAGGCAAAAGTCAGACTCATATTTACATCACTTTGTACCTGAATGGATTTTTAATAGTGATCCCAATAACATTAGAACGGCCAATCCAGGATCTCAAACTGCTGCCGTCAGCCCTGCTGTAGCACCGCGTAACACACACACACACACACACACACACACACACACACACACACACTCACTCTCTCTATTTAATAAGAGCGAGGTACAGGCTGCCGCTCAATACAGCTTTATTCTGTCATGGCTAATGACAGCAAGAGCAAGAATGGGAACAACATGGAGTCACCGTGTCATCTCAGACAGATGAATTGTACATAAATATACTTCACACATCAATATGAACACTTCTGGGTGGCCTGATTTCATTCACACAGGCACACATAATGAAGAATACTCCAAACACAGTCTTCAAAAATATCAAATTGCTCACAGCTTTGCGCTTTATTTTCCTGCCGCTTTCCAAGCATTCAAACACTTTGACTTTTGTTTGTCATATCTTTCATCCACTGCTCTTTGGATGAGAGTACATTTTACATGATGTACGTTTCTGCATAGGAACAAATAGGCTATTAATGTCTTCTTATTAATGAAATGTCACAAAAACTGGTATTTGGCTCAGAGAGAAAGGGAAATATAACAAAATGTACATTTCTGCAGAATTACTTTCATCGGTAGGAAAATATAATCATGCCATACACACTAACTAATTCATAATATGTTTTTCCTTGATCTTCCTGAAGATGTTTCACAGTAAAAGCGCTCAAGAGAATAGAAAAAATTACACCTGAATAAGCTGGAAGATTTTCAACCTTGGCAACAGTTTGTGCAAAAAAATAAATCTCAAAGGTCCATTTACTAGGTTTTTTAGAGATTCAATTGCATCTAACATCACACCTTACTGATAAAGACTAATTGGACATTTGAGAATACATTATTTTGTCAAATAAATAATCTATATTCAATTGGTGTTAACAGATGTACTTAAATTGATTGACTTAAAAATAATTGTTGACATATTCTTATATTTATACGTCATGTTTTAATGTTAAAATGTGGAACAGTAACTGTATCTGTGGATGGCTACCTTACCTATAGGCCAGTAAACCTATCATCAATGATGTGTAAAGTAAAAATTATGTATCTTTACAAATAAGATGTTGTATTCGTGTTAATAGATGTAGAATTGATTGAGGACACAAGGAAATGTGTCATTACAAAATAATAATACACCATTGTCTGTTCAAGAGATATTCTAGTTCCAGGTTTCAGGTTCCTATGCCTACTTGTATTTTGGGGTTCTACCAGAACATGCTTTAATATTCAAAAAACACATTATTTTCTTATACTGTCTGTCTGAATAGACCTATATTCACACTTTGTCTGAAACGCTTCGTTTTAAAGGGGTGATAGAATGCAAAACCGATTTTACCCTGTCATAGTTGAATAACGACAGTTCGGTGGGTAAATAGGACATACATAGAAGCTCAAAATCCCACTGATACCCCTTTACTATGAAAATTTCATATTTTGAAACTGCCGCTGAAAACGGGCGAATCCCAACAAAGCTGGAAGTTGACGTCAACCTCCCAAAAACCGGAACCTTTGTCAGCCCATGGGTGTATTAAGAGAACGGTCACGCCCCAACATTTACATAGGCTACACAACTGACCTGAGATCAGGTAGTCTTCCGAATCTAGGTCGCGCAGATCTCTGCTATTCCATTACAAAATTCACTTCTGAAACTTTTTCATGCGAGAAATCAACTATGTAAGGCTCAAATACGGGCCATTTTACGAAAATGGATGGCTAATTGCAAATTTTGTCCGACTGTGTGTCGGAGTTCAGCTGCCGGTGCTGCCTGTGTTGCTGCCTCGCCGCCCGACCTGCCTTCCTTCACACACCCTGGCCTGCTCTGAGGTACTTGGGGCTCCGTCACGACTGGCAGCCCACAGCACTCCATACGCGCGCAAAGTCACAGTTTTTTGGATAATGGACTACTAAACGCTGGTGCTCTGACAGAGCTCCAGGGCCTGCAACTCCCCTCTTCCTGCTAGCTAAATGCCCGGTGTGTGTGAGTGAGAGCTTTTTACGCCAGCAATCTGTTACCACAGGTTCCAGTTAATCTTTTAATGTGTGTAATTATAATGTGTTGAGTTATTTAAACAAACGATTGGGGAAATAAACGCCGCTTGTACGCGAGTCTCATTGATAGAGCCTGCGGCTGGATGTAGCTCTATCAATGAGAGCTAGCTCCTCCTAGAATTCCTCTGAAATTCACAAATATTCATTAACTTGAAATCGGACACCGTTGTTAGCTTTATAAGACATTTAGGGAGATGTTGTATACGTGGCCTGATGAAATTCAAACTGTAAATATACAGGAATTACGCCAAAAATGAAGCTAACTATCCGTGATTTGTAGCTAAATACACATAGCTAGGATTGAAGGGACAGTCATAGCTAACGAAACCCCCACTGTTCACAAAAAATCATTAACTTGAAATCGGACACCGTTGTTAGCTTTATAAGACCTTTAGGAAGATGTTGTATAGTGGCGTGATGGAATTCAAACTGTAAATATACAGAAATTACGCCAAAAATGAAGCTATCTGTGATTTGCAGCTAGCCACATATAGCTAGGATTGAAGGGACAGTCATAGATAACGAAACCCCTAATCTTCACAAAAATTAATTAACTTGAAATCGGACATTATAAGACCTTTAGAGATATGTTGTATAAGTGGTGTGAAAAAATTCAAACTGTAAATATAGCTAGTTATGCTGACAGCCAGCAAAGATTAACTGGAACTGTTGTAAGAGATTGCTGGTGTAACAAGCTCGCTGACCGCGCTATCACTGTCACACACGGGCCATTTAGCTAGCAGGAAGAGGGGAGCTGCAGGACCTGGAGCTCTGTCAGAGCACCAGCGTTTGGGCCATTAACCCCAAAACGGTGACTTTGCGCGGGTATCGAGTGCTGTGGGCTGCAAGCCGTAACGGAGCTCAATCGAGCTCAGAGCAGGCCGGGGTGTGTAAAGGAAGGCAGGCCGTGCAGCGAGACAGCTACACAGACAGCACTGGCAGCTGAACTCCGACACACAGTCTTACCAAATTTGCAATAAGCCATCAATTTTCGTAAATATACGGCCCATATTTGAGCTTTATATAGTTGATTTCTCGCTTAAAAAAGTCTCAGAAGTAAATTTAATAACGTAATAGCCCAGTCTTACCAAATTTGCAATAAGCCATCAATTTTCGTAAATATACGGCCCATATTTGAGCTTTATATAGTTGATTTCTCGCTTAAAAAAGTCTCAGAAGTGAATTTAATAACGTAATAGCCCGACAAACAATGTATAACTTTGCAATGAGACCTGCAGTCGAGTCTCCCATGTGTTTCTATGTAGTTTGCTCAAACCAATCAGCGCGTAGCTCATTCTGAATATTCATGAGCATACCATATTTGGAAGAAAAGCTCTTGTTCCAAATAGAGCCATATTCACAGGGTAGTTAAGGGCCTAATAAAATAGCATTCGGGCAATTTTCAGCCCAACCAATGTTACATACCCAATTAGGAGACCTTAAGGAACAGTGTAAAATACCCTATATAATCATTCTATCACCCCTTTAACTCCTGTCACTTTAAGACCTACTCCCAAAAAAGCCCAGTCTGCTCTGATTGGTCAGTGTTTCCGGGTCTTTCGCATGTGCGCTTTCGGAGTCTCTGCCCAGTCATTGCAGCCGGGGAATGACTGTAACACCACTGCCGCGGCACTTTCTACCTATATTTAGTATAGTTGTGACATCACAACCGTACGGAAGTTCTGCCGGCTCGTTTAAAGGCACAGTTTCTGAATACTGGTGTATTTCTCTGTGGATTAAACATTTTGATACTTCCACAGTATTTATATAGCACCTCAACCTGCTTCATAATAAAAAAAAAAAGACATGGAAATCAAATTTTTTTTAAATCTGAAAATGAGCTGCTTTTCTAAATTTTTTTATCATTCTAATCTTATATTTGTAGTTGGTTGAACAAAAGCAATTTACAGATGTCACTTGGAAACTGCGTTGCGCAATTTTCAATTCAGCTAATTAATTTCTGAAATTGTTATAGATTACCAACATTTCTTTAACTATTCATTAGTTGCAGCCATTAAAAAGCAGTCGAGCGTTTGAAAAAAAGCAACTAATTAAGACGTCAGGATTATGTGTTTCATGAAAGACATTAAAGGAAAATTATAAAGACAAGATACTGAACATGAATTATGCAAATTAATGATGGGATTGACCCCTGTTAAGAGATTTAGAGAAGGAATTTTGAGCTATGGCTTTTCATTAAGACGACAGTGAAGAAGAAGAAGAAGAAGAAGAAGAAGAAGAAGAAGAAGAAGAGGGGGAATGAACAGGATGTGTCGTGAAACTTTGTGAAGCAATGCTGAGGCCCCATCTCTACTAGGGCTGCACGATACAAGGAAAATATGCAATATGCGATAACGTCCAATATCGCAGTAACAATATTACTTGCGATACATGAACAGATATTAAAGAGTGCTACGTTCTGCTGCTTTCAGTATACTGCTACAATACAACAAACTGCGTGTTGAATTCAAAACAAATGAAAAGAAATCATTTCCAACATTTTTTTATTGAAAAAGTTGAACAATGAATTGAATATAAAAAGCACCACTTAAAAAAAGAAAAGCCAGGCACATTTTAAAGTGCAGTTTTTTAACTGATATTTTCTTTCAACTAAGACCAAAAACCTCTGAGTGTCTTTCACAATTAGTTTATTGCGGCAGTTGATATCGTGATGGCGATGAAAGAAAACGATATATTTTGCAGCCTTAGTCTCAAAAATCATCTTCAATATTTTTCTCAGCAAGCGGAGGGCAGCCCGCAGCTACATTTTGACTCTCTGGGACACACAAGCCGAGGCTGAAATTCCACTCTGGCCTTATCGATAGGTAGCCATCTAATCAGCAGCCGGTTCAATTTAGCCCAATACACCTCTGGCCAGTCACCGCGGCAAACAGCTTAACACTGAGCATTGAGCCGCAAAAATGGCCCACACCCATCGCCTCGCAATGAGACCGGCCAGACGCCAGCCGGAGCATTCAGTCAGTGTGAGTGAGAAAAAAAAAAAAAAAAAAAGGGTGAGAGTCCGAGAGGGTGTGTGATAGCACATTGCTGTTCAGATGTATCAAAAGTCACTGCACGGACGGATATGATTCGCCTTGTATTCGTTGACTCTGGGCAATATCACAGCTAAGTGGTGCAGCGGGGTGGTGGGTGATCGGTGGGGGGGGTGTGGAGGTGGAGGATATCTAAGACGAATTAGAGAGACATGATGAATGACGCAATATTTTCATGCCAGAGGGAAACTATTGCACTTCATATTAGAGGGGGTGACAGAGAGAGGGAAGGAGGCAGAGGAGGAATGAAATAAATCCGCAGGAATAAAGGGCTAATGAGAGAGGGAGAGCATTTTACCGCTGGTGGGAGAAAGAAAAGGGACCGCGAGAAAGGAGGGTAATATTCAGTTTGTCAATATATCAGTGGGATATTGGCCTTTTATTGGAAAACTCAGACATCAAGATGTCAGTATTAACCACCTCTGAAATCACAGACGAGATGTAGTTTGATTGATCAGTGTTATTATACTGATCGATACTACACTGGTTGTCTAAAAAAGTGTATTTACACAAGAACAATAACTAAATATTAATGTAAGACATTTCTGTCCTACAACAAAAGGCATTTGTTATTTCCTTCCAAAACGACTTGTATGAGTGTTTCCTGGTGTGGCGACATTGTTTGTCGATTGGTGCCTTCCAGAAGAGATACAAACGACTGTTGATTGCTGAAAATACGATTTATTGTCTTTTTTTTGTCTCTTTTTGTGCTATGTCTTTGGTTAAGTTAGGGCTACTAAAAGTATTTGGTTGAAGTTGTGGAAATATTTTTGCTCACGGTTAAGAGCAGAGTTTCTGCAGGTATCACAAAGTCAAATTTAAGACTTTTTAAGACCTTTTTAAAGGGCCATTATGAATGAAAATTTAAGACCTATATATCGCGAGATCAAACAAAAAAAAAATTGGCTGCAATATACGTTGCATATTGGTTTGATTTGTAGTCATAATACAGCAAATTATAATTGGACTAGTGACAAAGAACTACAACACCACGGAATTAAAATAGAACATTATAAAGCGCTGCGGGGACAATTTTAGACTTCTTTTAGACTTTTTAGGACCCCACAGAAACCCTGTAAGACAGGGGTCTTCAACGTTTTTAGGCCAAGGACCCCTCAGCTGAAAGAAAGATGGAGAAGGGACCCCTTACTATATATAATGTATAAAATTGAGTTGCATGTCAAACTGGGCCTACAATAATGTGTAGAGCTGCCGAGGGCCTTTAGCTATAACTTTTTACGGTGCATACAATACTAAGGTGTTAAAATAATTGTTGACATATTCTTATATTTATACATCATGTTTTAATGTTAAAATGTGGAACTGTAACTGTATCTGTGGATGGCTACCTTACATATAGACCAGTAAACCTATCATCAATGATGAAAAATGATGTATCTTTACAAATAAGATGCTGTATTCATGTTAATGTATACTTTCAGACACACATATATATATATATATATATACAGTGGTGGAAATAAGTATTTGACCCCTTGCTGATTTTGCAGGTTTGCCCACTTACAAAGAATGCAAAAATCTACAATTTTAATCATATGTACATTCTAACAGTGAAAGACAGAATCCCAAAGAAAATTCCAGAAAATCACATCATATGAATTTATTAAAATTGATAACCATCTGATGAGGAAAAACAAGTATTTGACCCCCTGGACAAACAGCCTGTTAATATTTTGTAGAAAAGCCATTATTGGCCAGCACAGATGTCAAACGGTTTTTATAGTTGGTGACAAGGTTTGTGCACATTTCGGCAGGGATGTTGGCCCCTCCTCCCTGCAGACAGCCTCCAAATCATTCAGGTTCCGAGGTTGTCGCCTGGCAACTCAATTTTAAGCTCCCTCCAAAGATTTTCAATCGGATTCAGGTCTGGAGACTGGCTAGGCCACTCCAGAACCTTGATGTGCTTCTTCTTCAGCCACTCTTTTTGTTGCTTTGGCGGTGTGCTTAGGGTCGTTGTCGTGCTGAAACACCCATCCTCGACCCATCTTCAGCTCTCTCACTGAGGGAAGGAGATGTCGGTCCAGAATTCCACGATACATGGCCCCGTCCATCCTCCCCTCAATACGATGGAGTTGTCCCGTCCCCTTGGCTGAAAAGCACCCCCAAAGCATGATGTTGCCACCACCATGCTTGACGGTGGGGATGGTGTTCTTTGGGTTGTACTCGGTGTTCTTTGCCCTCCAAACACGACGAGTTGAGTTGAGGCCAAAAAGTTCTATTTTGGTCTCATCTGACCACATCACCTTCTTCCAGGCCTCTTCTGAGTCGTCCAGGTGGTGAATGGCGAACTTCATGCGGGCCTGTACATGTTTCTTCTTGAGCAGGGGGACCTTGCGTGCGCTGCAGGATTTCAATCCATGACGGCGTAGTGTGTTACCAACCGTTTCTTTTTGTAACTGTGGTCCCAGCTGCCTTCAGTTGATTCATCAGTTCCCCCCTTGTGGTTTTGGGATGATTCCTCACTGTTCGCATGATCAGGGACACCCCACGAGGCAAGATCTTGTGTGGAGGCCCAGACCGAGGGAGGTTGGCGGTGGTGTGGTGCTTCTTCCATTTCCTGATAACTGCACCGACAGTTGATCTTTTCTCTCCAAGTTGCTTTCCGATTCTCTTGTAGCCCATCCCAGCCTTGTGCAGATCAACAATCTTGTCCCTGATGTCCGTAGAAAGCTCTTTGGTCTTGCCCATGGTGGTGATGTTGGATGCTGGTTGTTTGGGTGTTGACAGGTGTCTTTTATACAGGTAACGAGGTGATGCAGGTGTATTTGATGTAGATAATTGGTTCGGATTGGGGCTGTGTCTTAAAGAAAGACTAACTGGCTTGTAGGAGCCAGAATACTTGCTGTTTGTCCAGGGGGTCAAATACTTGTTTTTCCTCATCAGATGGTTATCAATTTTAATAAATTCATATGATGTGATTTTCTGGAATTTTCTTTGGGATTCTGTCTTTCACTGTTAGAATGTACATATGATTACAATTGTAGATTTTTGCATTCTTTGTAAGTGGGCAAACCTGCAAAATCAGCAAGGGGTCAAATACTTATTTCCCCCACTGTATATATATATATATATATATATATATATATATTAAAACTATCATACAATAATTGGTTGGCCCCCCTGCAGCAACTCTGAGGACCCCCTGTTGAAGAACTCTTACTGCTGTAAGAGATACCAAACACACACTCCATTTTTTATGTCCTTCTAAATAAAATATTGTGCCTGTGAAAGACAGTATGAGCTCCTAATTTCTTGTTTCTACTTTTCTTTCCTTCTTTGTATCCTTATCTCCTTCCTTCTTTTCTCCCTACGGCCCATGCTTCCTTCTTTCCCTATTTTTTTATTTCATAATTATATTTCCTTTTCTGACCTAATTTGAAAAATCCCCAAACCTGGAGACACAAGGTTTTCAGCCTACAGTGTAACAACCATCTCTTTTCACTATGAACAATTACATTTGGAATACATAGTATATTGTATGGCAAATATGTGTACTTTTCAACTTCATATTATGAATAATGTAAAGAATTCAAGGATTCAAGCACTTTGTCTGCCACTGGTTGTCTAGGACAGTGGTTCCCAACCTTTTTGGCCTGTGGCCATGACATGAGCTGAGAGCAGTTAGACCAAAGAGGGATTTTTCCTCGTCAAATTGATTCACTTGAAGGGTTTTTATGATGATGAAGGTATCCAGTATTTCAACAGAATATCTTTTTTTCTTTCTAATACCTTAAAACATCTTGTGACCTCTGAGGGACATGTTGGTGGGTCCACCATCTGAAGCAACGGTTCTAAAAGCCCCTTTCCCACTGGACAAAAAAACCCACTAACATCTGGTTTTCATCTTTAGTGGGAAAGATTACAATCAGGATTCATTCCTGGGGACAAACAAGTCACCGATATTTATCGGCTCCAGCTCCATTTTCCGGTACGATGCTACGACACGTTGTCATCTCAGCCAAATTCCGTCCATCTCTGTGCAGGCAGCGCTCGAACATTGCACCAAATTAGTTGGCACTGAGCTAGAAAAAGTAACTGTCCAAGTAGTAGGGCCGGGACTCGTTTGCGATACATGGGTGCCGATTGGATTTGTATTGCAATTGTCATTCATGTGCGATTCTAAAAGTATTGCAATTCGATAGTATTGAGTATTGCAATTTTTTTCTTCCTTCTTTAAAGAAACCAAAAGTTTAATAATACACTTTTAGAGACAATATATCATGAGAAATTTCTAAAAACTACTGTATTTTCCGGACAATAAGTCGCACTTTTTTTCCTACTTTGGCTGGTCCTGTGACTTATAGTCAGGTGCGACTTATATATCAAAATATATATAATTTAACATGTTTTTACATGTTAATTCATACTGAAAACATTACCGTCTACAGCCACGAGAGGGCGCTCTAGGCTTGTGACAACTAGAACGCTCCTCCTAAAGACAACTGAGAAAGAAAAGAGATAACAAACTGCAGGTAGTAAAATATGCAGCCGAAAACGGTAATTGAGCAGCAGAAAGAGAGTTTGAAATGAGGGAGAAACTTATGAGGGACACTGGCGAAAAGGTGACTCTTACTGCAATGAAGAAAACAAAGAAAGCTAATCGGCTAATCGTGGGCTGAAAGATGGCCAGAGCTGGAGGAAGGAGTCGGGAGGGGCTCGTTCACGGTGCAGCTTCCTCTCCACGCCTTTTAATACCTCCATGCTCCACGCCCTGGTAGCTAGTTGTTCTGTGTGCTATTGTATAGTTCAATAACTGTTAATGTGTTACGTTAACATACCAGACACCTACCGTATTCAGCGTATTGTTCTGTGTGCTATTGTGTAGTTGAATAACACTTGTATTTATATTCTAAATAAATGCTAGTTATAGTCCGGTGCGACTTATATATGTTTTTTTCCTCTTCATGACGCATTTTTTGACTGATGCGACTTATACTCCGGAGCGACTTATAGTCCGAAAAATACGGTAATTGTTTTCTAAGAAGAATGCACATCACATGTCTGTCAGTCAGTCTGACATGTATTTCATCTGTAAAGAAGAACAGAACATGGATTTTCTGCATTTTCTGCTTTCGCTCTGTTTAGCTGGAAACGGATATGACGTAGTTGCCAGCGGCGGTAAGGTATTAACAAAAAATATTTAGGTGAATCATTGAGAAAAAAAAAAAAAAAAAAAATCGATTATACGGAAAATATTCGATTTTAAAAATCGTTCTTAAAAAAAAAAAAAATCACAATATATACGATTTTCGATTTTTCCCCCCCCCAAACCCTCAATAAATAATGCTGCATTCTCACTGATTTAGGTAGACAGCAAACTGGATAGTATTTCAGTGGACAAGAGCAAGGTGGTAAAATTACTTACTGAGAAAGAGACAGTCTCTCACACACACACACACACACACACACACAGAGGTCTTCTACGCATGCTGAGGTTAAAGTCCTCCTCGAGATGAGCTGTCCTGTATAATATCCATGCTTCCAGACCACTGATCAGCCAATCCAGAGCTCCAATCACACTGACAGCCAGCGGCCCGTCTCTCGCTCGCTTCACTTCACTGGCTCGATCGCACTCATACATACATACTCATATATGCTATGGGGGGTGGGAGACAGGGAGTTGGACTGCCTTCACACCAACACAAATGATACAGGCTAATTCCAGCCGTACCACTCACACACTCATGTAGCTGTCAGACTGAAGGAGAAGACCTCTGATCGAGGAGTCGGGGTGAGGGTGAAATATCCAAATATCCTATGATAGGTAAGACAGAGAGAGACAGGATGGCAGTGAAGGAGAGGACACATCAGAGCAAGATAGGAGAGAAATACAGTAAAGTGACAGCATAGAGATAACTTCCTTTTGAAGTAGCTGGTTATACTGACATATTGTGGCAATTGAAGATTGGTAAAATATAATTGTAAAAAAAGTCAAAATGTATCTCATTGGGGAAAGGGAAGTACTATAAAACCAGATGGATTTGGTTGAAGCTTTAGTGCGTAACTTTTTATAATAATGAACATCCATTACATCCAAGCCATTGCCAAATAGGGCTTTGACTTTTGCCCAAAAATCATATTCAAAGTTTGTTTGTTTATTAATACTTGAATGTTTATCAATAATATTTTGACCATTAAATGCTTTCAGTAAGACCTAGATGTTCTGTCCACCAGAGGGCAGTGTATCAGTCAATAGCAGGCAATGATGTTTTCAGAAGAAAAACACACATCCACTTTTTTAAATTAAAAGTCAGACCCCGCATTATTTATACAGTCTTAAATACCAGTTTTCAGGCTGCCAAATAGTACACACGTTGGGGCAAATGAACCTGAGACATCAGGGTTTCAATCTCCACCTCTGAAAAGTGCCGCTTCTCAGCCGGATTACGTCTCGCCATGTCGTAAATTGTAGGGGCGAGGCCTCAAAACCGAGAATATTTTGGGGCGTGATATTTAAATATCGATTGTTTCCAGCCGCTGCATTTATCAATGTGCGGCCATTCTTACTTGGTTTGGTGTGATACGAACATTTCATGAATCACACGTGAAGCCTGACGTAAGATGATTTCTGCACTCATATCTGCACTGGTTTCTACGTTAGGTTGATAAATGAGGGAAATCGAGAGTGTTTACTTGCACACCAATATTTCACTATTATTCCGAATATGACAATATTCCGAATTTACAGCTCATGTAAACAGCATATTACTTTTTTCCAAATAAGGCCTTTTTCCGAATTTAGCATTTTTTGATCAAGACATGTCGGATATACCAGTATTATTTGGGTTTTGGAAGCATTCTTTGGGTCTTGTATACAGTGCATTTGGAATATGCATCTCAATCAGGGTTTTTACCGCAGTTTACAGCCTCTTGCCTGTTTACGGCTTATGGTCAGCTCTGTGTGATGCTATGGTTGTTGTACACAAACCAACTAGCCAACAAGGCTGCAGTAGAGATGCATGCCCAAAAGAAAGGAAGGAGAAACACAGCTACTTTCAACCATTATCAAAGACTTGGATATCAACAGGTTTTTGGATATGCACAAACATCACAACACTGACCTTTTCAAGAAGCTGCTTGAAGGAATGAAAGAGGGAGGCTGTATTCAGACGGTCCAACAAGTCAGCTTTCTGTGGAAATCTTATTGGCAATGGCTACATATAAAAGGGAACATTAGTGGAATATTCACTTTCATTAGCCATGTAAACAGCTTAGCCGGATTATTGTCTTTTTTTGTAATAAGGGCAAAAAACGGAATATGATGTGCTTGTAAACATAGTCACGGTGGCTTGCTGCTCACATCAAATCACAGCCACGCCGTAACAGGCATCCTGTCAAACACTTCACCTTATGTGAGTCAAGATCTGACGAACATGTTTCTGTCCTTCTTGTCAGCACTTCACCTTCCATCTCACCTCCCCGATTGACATCACAACCCAAGTCAAGGCTGCAATTGATGTTTGAGTCCGACGTACCACGTTTTTACTTTCCCCGACTATTTCACTTGTCAGTTGGATGGTAATGCTGGAGGCCATTACCTTTAAGGCTATCTATCCCACAGGAAAAGCTGTAATGGGCCCCGGAGATGAACTTTTGAAAGTTTTAAAACGTCTCGCAACCTCGGATGACATGTTTAAACAGCAGAAGCATCCATCTTCTGCACAGGTAAAGAACACACTTGCATTATAAAGGGGGGGTCTAAGAATAGAAATCACTCAAGCCAATACACACACCCATACACACTACTAAACACGCATGCCGTGCCCTGCACACTCCAGTGGGCGGATTGGGGTTTCTGTTGACTCCCAAGGCAATTCTTGTTTGTCTGCTCACAAGTCTTCTCCTTCCTCTTTAGGTGTAAGAGACGGGTCAGCATCTGTTTTCCTTCAGCGAACGTCTAGTTTGCAGCACGGTGGGAAAGAGAAAAGAGAGGGAGTTTTTTTTGGTTGTTGATGCGACACAGAAAATGGGAACAAAATGTAAACATGCCAAACGCCCATTTTCCCCTGGGAAATCAGGCCTTGTGTAGACGAGGTGTCGGAACACATTCAAACATGGCGTATTGCTTGCCTTGGTGCGCCTGCTTTAAGACAGAAAACACGACGACAAGAAAAGGAAGAACAAAATAAGGAGAAAATAACTCAGTGGTATGGGGACACATAGAGGAGAAACACTCAAAGCAGTTGTACAAACCAAGCAGATGGAGAACCAAACAAGAGTAAAAAAAAACTTCATCAAAGTTTTAAAGGGAGCGTCGCCGGCACATAGCAGGCATTTAGCGCTTGTGACAGCACTTTGAGATTTAATGTTCACACCAAGTGCTGTTGTGTGCATGTTGACTGAACTTTTTTTGTTGCTTTTCTATAATAAGAGGCAGATACAGTGCACATACAGAAGCTTACGCTGTGGTTAAGAAGCTGCGTTTTCAGCACAATTGGGCAGTCATCCAGGGATGTAGCCATGCTATTAAAAGCCAAAATCCATAACGTTATTAAATTTATATGCCACTCATTTTGCCATGTGTATGGTGAAGTATACACTATAAATATATAGATGCTTTCTGTACTCTTCTACTGAGAAATGTTGATGAGCTTTGCTGAGTCACACTTATCCATTTAGGCTATGCTCATACTCCCTAACTTCACCACCTGAGTAAATATTGTGTTTGCATTTTGTGTGTTTCCACTCCATACCAACATCAGTGAAACACCTTCTGGAATATAGATTATGCAGGAAGTTATGGGATGAGCCGCTTGTTTTGACTTTTCCACACTTGTAAAAACACAGGTTTCCTTTTTCTCTGAGATTTCAACTTGCTACTCCAAACATTCGAGTGATCGTCAGTCACGTGCTCAGCTGAATAAGACAGATGCTGGGGCAACTCGTCATGTGATCTATTTTGTTACTAGATGATAGTCTAAATCAGGAGTTTCAAACTCAATTTCACTAAGGGCCCACACTGAGAAATGAGAATCACATCAAGGGCCAGACATGTAGTTTATTGATTGAGTGAGCAGTGAGCAGAGAGCAGTACTTTGCTATTGAGAACGAGGTAGCATGCTAGCACTAACGCTACGAGCTAACCGTTGCGGTTAGCCAGCATGTTTTGGCTTGTGACGTCACAAGCCGTGCCGATTTTGAACAGCTCACCCGGAGACTGAAGGCAGGACACATTCAGAAACCCTATCTCACTCAAAACAGCATGGATGGATTTTTTTCAAAGTTTGTATGCGTGTGGAAGCACCAGAGACACAAAAGAACACCCCAAATCCCCAAAAAAGTGTTTTTTTCATAATATGAGCACTTTAAAGCTTATATGCTTAACTTTTTGATATCAATGAACATCCGTTACATTTAAGCCATCGCCGGATGAGTTGATACAAAGCTAATTAAGCCTACCAGCTCCACAAAACTCTCTCTGTAACTCTCAATAGGTTTAGAAAATGGTGTTGCCCGGCGACTTTTGCTCACAGAAATTCAATTGAAGATAATTACGTGTTCTGAAGAGCCCATCTTTTTTTTTTTTAATCCTCCATGTCCTGCTTGGTAACAAGCATCTGTGTAGAGGAGGGCTGGGGGTGGTGCGTGACCACGGAAGGCTGGATGCAACAACAGTGTTGTTGTCATTACTTAGACTTCCTCATTGGGGGAGACAGAAACCGCACAGAGGATGACAAACAAACCCAAACCAAACACACTCTTAATATGTTATTTAATTACCTTTTACAGCTTATAGTTGATGGCGCAGGCCCCCTGGATGGTGGACGGGCGTCCTTTAAAAAACAAACAACTCAAATCCGACGCAAGTGAGAACTTTATTCCAAACAAACTGCCTGATGCAATCAATCGCAACACTAAAGGGAATTATCATTCTACAGTGTTGGGCAGCTGATTGGAGTAATGATTGGGGTGGAGAGACAGGAGGGGAGTCGGTGCGGGAGGGATCGGAGGTCCTGATTTCTTTCTAGCAGGGGGGCCGCTGCCCCACTAGCCTGGCACCGAGCCAAACACACTGGGTTTAGTTTGTTATTGAGGGAAGGCAAAGCAATCAATCCGGAGGCTGGAAGGAAAGCAGAACGACAAATTATTTTTGATAAGTCGTCTGAGGAAAACATAATCATGGCTCTGCGGTGTGAGCTTGTGATGGGCGTTAAAAAAAGAAATAAAAAAAATCTCTTTTTTTTTTCTCCATATCTTTTTTTTTCTCTTCTTTTTTTTAGTACGGTGTATGAGTGAAATTTTCTGGACTTGTGTGAAAACCAGAAAGGTGTTCCTTCCTCAGCTAGCGACAGATGTGTCAGAGCATGAGACGACATGAAGCTCTCGAGGGACTTTTTTTAAAGTGTCACTGGGAAGCTTTACTGCGCACGCACGCACACACACACACACACACACACACACACACACACACACACACACACACACACACTTCTTTGTCAGAAGTGCTGAATAATAGTGCTGTACTAAGCAGACTGCACCAATTAGGCCCGGTGGGACTGGGAACAAGCAAAAGTCTGTCTGTCTGTGTGTGTGTGTGTGTGTGTGTGTGTGTGCTATCCTTAAGTCATAGGCAGACAGCAGGACTGAACGTCAGAATATTGTCAGACATCTGCCTGCATGCCACTGCAAAATACACACACGCAAACAATATGACAGCAGGGGAGGAACAAGGCAATAGAATTGGAGGAATGTTTAGGAAACCAGGCATGGACATGCTGCTGTGTTGACAAGCTAGTGGAGGATATGACCTTGTCTCTGTACAGTAAAAACCAGGGTGGACACTGTTTTACATGTACACTCAGAGCGTTAAGGCTTGTGTCCAATAGAACATCCCATACAAAAAGAAAATGGTCTAAAAAGTAGGCGTAGTGAGCAATAGAGATAGAATCTACCATTGTATACGGAGTTTATGTCACAATATTGCTATTTATTGTGAAGTCCAACTGAGATGCTATTTATACATAAATTAACTAGATGAATAATCCAGTAAATTGAATACCTGACACTGTGGGCACCCAATGAATTGCAATTTTATCCAATTCGCATGGGGCAACATATTTGTTAACAGCAAAATATGTTTCCAAACACCATTCTGTAAGAGAATAAACTTTTTTGATTTGGACAACAATAACTTTTCCTCTGGCTCCACCCTGAGGCCAAAATTTCCATTCATCTATCAGACTATTTTGTTTTCTGTTGTTTAATAAGCATCACAAAATCATTACACAAAGGAGGGAAGGATTGAAAGAATCAAGGGTAAGAAAAAAAAAAGGTAGGAGATGAAAGATAACAGGAGTGGAAATCAAATAGACACGGACAGATAGGAGGGAGGGAAGGATTAAAGCAGAGACAATTACAGGAAAGGGGTAAGCAGGAAATAAAGGGAGACTGGAAGAGAGAACTGATGGGAAGTAGGGCTGGTCCGAATACCATTTTTTGAGCTTTGAAGCTTCGGTAGTAATGAGCATTGAATATTCGAAGCTTCGGAACATATTATTATCTCTAATAAAGGCAGGAATCTCTATGCATCTGTCTGTTTGTTTGCATTTTGATTATTTTGAGAACCTTTCATCCAAACGACTTCACAAGGGAGTGCAGCAGTGTCGTATTTGGTGCAATATAAATAGACAGGCCAGATGCGTTCAAAATTAATAAACTTTTAACCTCAAGGATCACCGTCTCGTCAACGGGACACTTTGTGACTGGGGGCGTCGCTGTAACCTCGATAAAACTTCCACTCAGGAGCGTTTTTATAACTTTAAAGCATTAAATCTTTAAAATATTGTAATGAGCTGAGTTAATGTGTCCCTGTTATTATGAGTTCATCAGTTATGCAGATGTTTACATGTTTGTGTTATGCAATAATGTTACCAGCAGAAGTCAATGTGGTTATATAAGACCTATTTGGGTGGCGATTGTCTCGCGAGACAACCCAAGTTTTGCGGGATTTTGGGGGGGGTTGAGGAAGAGCCTGGGCGGGGGTTCGGTCTGTTGTTGGCAACTGAATGGACGGCGTGGTCACGGCCAACAGTGACCTGAGTTAAGCTGTGTTACCTAAATAAATGCACCGAAGTTGCAAGCCAGTCATCGCCTCCTTATTCAACACTGCAGCACTGGGGTGCTCGTTACAATATAAAGCCACGTACACAACTGTTACAAAGTAAAAGAAAATAAAACAATTCAGCCGTAATCTGCGCAGCCGAGAGTGCATGCATACCTGATAATCAACTTAAATGTGCATTACCGCCACCAACTGGACTGGAGTGTGAACGAGAGATAAATGCAGAAAATAAATAAACCAAAATAAAAAATAAAAAAAAAACGAATATTTGAATGTCAAATTTTAAAATCGAATACCAACCCACCGAACGAATATTCGAATATTCGGGTCCAGCCCTAATGGGAAGGAAAAGGAAATGAAGTAAAGTATTGGGAGATGAGGTAGGATGGAAGGCAAACCAAGAGACAACATAAAGTAGGAAGGAAGAGAAGAAGTAACAAAAAAGATGCGAAAGAAGGACGAGAAGGTTTAACTGAAATTATCGGTGAGGGTGAATAAGCCCAGGGAGGCACAGTTGCCTGTTGCTACAGCTCAGTCGTATCATCGCCTCCTATGGGTTTTCCTCCAACACTCCAGAAGGTTCCACCTACACAACACACACTGCCTCACATATCCACTAGGCCCCGTCTGTGAACGAACACACACACACACACACACACACACACACACACACACACACACACACACACACACACACACACACACACACACACACACACACACACACACACACACACGTGTGTGACTGTCCTCTCAGGAACTCTGCAAATCCATTGAAAATAGTTCTCAGGGGCAAAACAGTCTGTTCTTTCACACATTACCACTCATTCTAAAGTACTGCTGTTTGCTGTGCTGCAGAATGACAAGCTTCTTGTCTGATATCATTACACCCCAATATTTACAGTCCATTGTTATGGCCAATTAATACAGCATATACTGTAGACCGCTTCCTTAGCCTTTATTGACAAGTGTTCAAACCATGCCATGCTAACGACTCACTTTCCACTTCTTACTTTGCCTCTCTGTTTAGATAAGAAATGTGCTTGCCCAGACAACAAGTAATGTGGACCCTGACGTGTGTGCACTGTAAAGACGTTTCTAAACCTGCATTGTTGAGTTACATCAGACTCAAGGTTAGTTTTACACCTTGTTACTGTTTGTCTGGGCAGATCAGAACTGATCGTGGCCGGGTTAGCTCAGTTGGTAGAGCAGGCGCACATATATAGAGGTTTACTCTTTGACGCAGCGGCCGCGGGTTCGACTCCGACCTGCGGCCCTTTGCTGCATGTCATTTCCCCTCTCTCTCCCCTTTCATGTCCTTATCTGTCCTATGGAAATAAAGGCCTAAAATGCCCAAAAAAAATAATCTTTAAAGAACACATTGATCGTACTATGGTGTGGACCATAAAACACGCACCGCAAGACCCCTAAGAGGAAGTGACTTTGTTCAGTCACAAACTAATTTCGAAAATGTTCATTTGTGGCGGGAACGTGATCCGACCTCGATCTGACCCACTTACTCTGTAGCTTTGAGCTAATCAGCTCCTGTAGCACGAAAGGTTGATGGATGCTCGTACTAGTGAAAGTTCAGGAGATAGAAAATAGACATCTAGATACAATAATGGAGATTTAAGCAATACTTTGGCATGATGTGTTGACCAAGGGGAATCGTTTACAATAATGATGCTCGAAGAAATATCCGGGCATCACCAAAATTATCAATGGCCATCCTATGGGGACCATGAATATTCACACCGCATTTAAAGGAGAAATCCGGCGCAAAAATGAACCTAGGGGTTAATGACACATGTGTACCAAGTCGACCGTTCTCTGGGATCTGTTTTCATGCTAATCAAACGTGACCAGTTTTATCGCAAACTGCTAATTAGCTTATAAAGCTAGTCCTTGGGGCACTGGTAAAAGTAAAAATAAATCGCTATTTCTATACCACTAACAAAGCTCAAAATAGCTCCACACTTCCACGGTAGCATAATGAGGGTCCTTACATGTAAACCGAAGCATTGAGAACTTTGTAAGTGTACAGACAGTAAAAAAGATAGTTTATAAAGACAGTACCGTTCATGTATACATGCGGGTGCCATCTTGGGAAAACAGTCATGACCCGTCGAACGACGAACGCCATGCAACCAGTAACCAGTAACACTGGCGGTTTGCGATAAAACTGGTCACAATCGATTAGCATGAAAACATATCCCAGAGAACGGTCGACTCGGTACAAATGTGTTATATTTGCGCCGGATTTTTCCTTTAATGCCAATCTCTCCTAGCCTGACAAGCCAGACCCACATCAAGATGTTGGGTCTGGGAACTCACCATTGACAGGGCTCAATCCGAGGGGCGGGATAAACGGTTGTCTTTCAAATTCCCTCTGCACGTAATAGGATAGCGCTACAACCAGGCAGAGCAACGAAGAAGGTAGCGAAGCTAGTGGATATATTAAACTTTGGCCGTATCCAGTCGGCAAAACTCCAAACACAGCTTCCTTTTTTAAGAATGACTTCAGTGCTGTTCTTTGTTCTTTTCTCAAAGAAAAGATGAGCTCCAAGTCTTCCAGAAGACCGCTGTTCCCAGCACAAGTAGCCATAAGCCCGCCCACCGACTCTACACACGATGTGATTGGCCTGACCAGAGTTTGGTTTTTCCAGCTCGCAAGTCAACTGAGAGTGCCTAGACCCCCCTGGCTGCAAATTAAATTTGCTGCCGCTAGGGTGAGTCTAGATTTCTAGGCTAAATCTGTCCAGTAGCTGTCACATACTAGTCAAAAGATCGATTAAGATGGATATATTCTGTATATTCTTGGTAAATGATCAATGAACATTTATCTCAATGGCATTTTCTTGAATTACATACAGTATGTGGTGTTCTGGTGCTTTCAGTTATTGGGGTCTTTTACTTGGAACAAACCACCACAGTGTACTTAAATATTGTTGCTGACCAAGTGATTCTCTGTGACAACTTGTCACATGGAAACTTCCCAAAGAGAAAGACAGCCTCAGACACATGACAGGGTCTTCACTACAGTCTAGATCTCAGACCTCTGGGGTGAGGTTGCACTAAATCTTTGCGGTACGAATGTGCTCCCAAGAAATCTCCATAACAGACACTGGTCTCAACTCAGCGTGGACCAGGATCCCTGAAGAACGCTCCCAGCACCTTGTTGAATTTGGGCCTGAAGGCAAAAAAGGGCCTGAAGGCAAAAAAGGGGTCTTACCTTCATAATAGGTGGTCTTGTGAATACAAAATATAGATATATTCAGAATGTATATTAGCCCAACTGCTTCTACAATTGGTAGATTTTAATTGCTTTCAATATATATTTTGCAAAAATATCTAGTTCCTGATTTCAGACAAAACAATGCAAACTCTCTCTGCTTCTTCCACCAACTGGTTTCTTTTCTTTTCTTCTCTCCATCTCTCTCCTCAGTCAGCTAGGTCCCTAAGCGATTGTTAATCTAATGCCACATTGATGCTGCTCACCTGATACCAGTGAGTCTCAGATGACACACTCAGGCTCAGGTACAATCTGACGGTGACAGGCCCAGGAGCCCCGCAGCTTCCCCAATGTTTTTTAGAAGCCTCAGTCCCAGAGTGGATCATTAAACTGAAGAATACCGGTGGCAGATGAACCAAAGGCGCAAGAGCTTGTTGGATCTCTCCCAAAACAGAGTTGGAGAAGAAAAGAGAGGCAAGAATGGGATAAGAAGAAAGTTCTCCCTTCGTCTAAACACCGCTCATTAGCAGAAACAGGTATGGAAGCGAATAAAGTGATAGCGTGAATGGTAAAAATAAAAAATAAAAAAAGAAGATGCCATGAAAGACATCCGCATCAAAAAAATGTCTCTACTCCAACAACTGTTCCGCTTCCTGTCAATTAGGTGCCAGGAAATTGCACGCACATTTGTCCAAGCAGGGGGAAAAGAAAATCTCTCTCTCTCACACACACACACACACACACACACACACACACACACACACACACACACACACACACACACATACACACACACACACTTGAACTACGTAGTCGAAAGAGTACATGCACCCACCCACGCATGTAACACACACCTCATCAAGCTGCAGCGAGTGAGCCATGATTAGTCTATCCCAGGTTCCCAGCATGCAGTGTGTGTGGCTATGCATTTGCTTGACTGAATGTGTGTGAAGCAGCCATTCTCTACGGTTTGTTTGACAAGTAGAAAGTGAATGCAACGGAGCCATAATTACACTTCCTGAGGTAGCGGTGACTTTGAAAGAAATAAAAAAAATAAAAAAATTGGCAGAACAGAGAAAGAAATGGAGGCCTTGAGAAAGGGATCCTGAGGACTGCGGTTACCTGAATAGTGATGACGAGCTAAAATTGCCAGACATACAGAGCTGAATCAAGTGGAGAGCTGCCATGAGCTAGCAATTAGTCTCCAGGACCCAGCAACACATGCTGCCATCACACTTTCAAGTGAGACAAACCGTTCTTCTTAGCCATTACTCCTAACATTGGCTATGACATGCGGAAGAAAAGTTTGCTACCAGTGTCACTTTCGGAATTAAACCTAATTGAGTTAATTTTGGCAGAGGTTGAAAACTTCAGGTACACTTTGGCAATTATGTTGGTGCATGCTGGAGGTTGTTGCTGCCCTTTGCCGCCTCCACAGCCCTAAACACCAATCAGCCATGTTGCACTTTGACATAACAAGCTCCCCGAGAACAGCCACGACTTTTCTGACACCTACTTCTCTCTTGAGATTTTTTGTTTTTTTTAATGAGGTAAAGGGTCAGTATCCCATTTTGACCTCAGCACGGTTGTATGCCACATAAATGATGTTTACACAGGGATGCTGTTGTGTGAGGCAAACTTGATGGAGAGCAATGTCTGGAGAAAGGGATTTTGTTTTTCCAGCAAGAGCTGATTGGCTGCAGCAGAAGGGTAGATGCTGTTTATTTCATTTGGTGCATGTTAAGCGCAATGTGTCGGATAGTCTGTTCTCACCGCCTGGCTGCTCTGATCTCATCCCCTCGCAGAGGAGATTCATGTAAGCCCCAACATCAACAGAGCTCTTACTTATGATTACTTCAATGGAGAGGAGAGGAGAAGAGAGGAGATAGGGTAAAAGAAGAAAAGTACAAGGAGAGAGGAGGGAAGGAAGAAGGGAAAAGGAGGGAAAAGGAGGAAAAAGAAAGGGTTATGAACAAGAGAAGGAAATGAAAAGAGGAGAGAAGAGAAGGAGATAAAAGTGAGTTTTGACGAAATGGCTGGATGAGGAGCAGAGACGGAAAAGGAGAAGAGGAGATGGGCGAAAAATGTGGAAACAGAGAACAAAGGAGGTGGAGGAGGGGAGGATAAGAAGAAAAAATAAAAGTTTTGAATAGATGGGGCACAGCACTCAAAAAGACATATGGGGGGGGCGTATGACAGTTGTCAAACACTGTGACAGTTGTCATGTTTTGTATGTTAAAAAATTTAAATAAAAAATTGTTAATCACAAAAAAAAATAGATAGGAAACTAGAACAAGAGAATAGGAGAGGAGACAAGACGAGAAGTACTGTATAAGAGGAAAGGAAAGGAGGTGAGAAGGACAGGAAAAGGAGAGAGGGAGAAGATGCCATGAGGACAAGAGAGGAGAAAGGAAGAAGAAAGGAGAGAGGAGAAAATCTGAAGGATGGCACTATGGGACAGGAGAGATTTGAGAGGACACATGAGGATAGAGGAAAGGAAGGGAGGAAAGAAATAGAGAAAGAAAAGAAGACAGCAGAATGTTCTGGTGTAATCGTTCAGATGTGGAAAAAAAAAAAAGAGCATTTTCTTCTGTCTTTCTTCCACACATGTTCTCCCCCCTCCTCAGCATCACACACACACACACACACACACACACACACACACACAGTGTACATTCTGTACTGTACACTCTAAAATGTCAGTCAATCATCGGGAGTGCTCTGTGTTCTTTGTGTTCGTCTTATCTCCCCTGTCAGAGTCGACAGTTTGCGTTTGCTCAAACAGCAGATCAGGAGGCCGACATGAAGAGACTATTGACTCCCCCCAGGTTCCTAAATAAACACATATCTGCATCCAGCGCCTGTCAGCCATCCAGAGGGTGGGGAGGTGCGGCGTGGACTAAGGGTCGACCAAGGTGTGGGAGTGTGCGAGCCAGAAGCTTTGTACACTATAGCCCTATTCGCACAAGATTAGTATTACCTGGTGACCTTTGGTCATTTGTAATAATAACGGAGGTTGTCTGAGATCTTAATCCCGTGCAAATCGGCCATGTTTGTAATTTGTCAAGTAAAAATTCCCCCCGCAAATGACCTACCATATTTCGCTATACGCCGAGGTCCGGTGATAATATTAGTCCCGGGCGAATCAACACGTCTGGTAACCTCTACCGGGCCTGGCCCAAAAAAATACGGAACCCCGACCCAAGTGTGGTGCGGCATATACATATCAACATCCATCCATCCATCGGGTCGTGAGGGCAGCAGCTCCAGCAGGGGACCCCAAACATCCTTTTCCCGAGCCACATTAACCAGCTCCGACTGGGGGAGCCCGAGGCGTTCCCAGGCCATGTTGGAGATATAATCCTCCACCTAGTCCTGGGTCTTCCCCGAGGCCTCCTCCCTGCTGGACATGCCTGGAACATCTCCCTAAGGAGGCGCCCAGGGGGCATACCAGATGCCCGAACCACCTCAACTGGCTCCTTCAACATACATACATACATACATACATATCATACAGTAAAAACGTGTATATTTATACCGTTTATATATATGTATACCTGTATTCGCTGTCTCCCTCTTCTGTACCTTTGTTGGCTTCACAGATACTCGTTACTGTTCTAAGAGGTCGACAGCTCTTCACAATGATTGACAGGTGCTTGGCTGGAACATGACCGACCAACGAGAAGGAAGGTGGGATGACAGCATTACAAATCCATGTCAAGATGTGGCTATATTTTTCAACTTCTGTCATATTAAAAAAAAATCGTGATTGCAAAGTACATGTATGAAGATATATTTGGCTTCATTCAGAGTAGCATTTAAGGATCAAAGGATTAAAAACAGATATATCTAGTGTGTATATCATATAAGAATGGTTGAAAACAAAAAGGAACGCGACTGTGTTTTGCAGAAGGATGCAGAGTGGTTTACTCTATAACCCTGAGTGTTTGATGTTGTAGATCAAACACTATATACACCAGATCTATAGTGTGCCTTAGGGGCAGGTTGTACAGGTTTATTTTAGCTGCCAGGATGTTTCGGTAGTGTGCTGAAAAAGCTTGAATTCACGCACAAAGATGAATGCTCTGAGAGAAATGTGACATAAAGACTCAATATAAGGAGTGGTGGTTGTGGTTGTAAAGAATGCTTTTAAGGATAATTGAACATTAAGGAAAGTAAAAATGGTCCTAACAAGGTGAAGGTGAAGCCCTCACGACTGCACATGCGAAGGGATAAACCCAATAGCAACAGCTTAGAGGGCGAAGCCTATACGAAATAGAACTGTGCAACGCATTCTCATGATCGGGTTCGTATGATATCGTAAAAGTTATGCACGCTACAGGCTGAACTGTAATAGGGCAAACAGGAGCTGATCAAAATTAGGCTTGGCGCTAAAATACAAACGAATACACGTGTCACACAGAGGGAATCAGAAATAAAGGCCTGTCATCTTCTGAAGTTAAAGTAAAGAAAGGCCCCGGTCACTATTTCAGAAAATACCTTGAGTATGTTTCTTTAACTTGGGGACATGATACGGTAGGGCTCATCATTTTTAAATCCAGGAATTTTTCTGTTTACTTAGATTTTTAGAACCCTGACACTTTTTGTTAACTTTGCCTCTGATGCATAATAAGCAACTCATTTCGGCTTTACGTCCTTTAATCTCTTCAATTTATTTTACAAGAAGCATTTTCTAAGCTGTCAACACAACGAAAAAGGAGCATAAAAGGTGGGTGAAGACTGGTATTAACTGATCTGTTCCTGTTTAGAGGAGGAAGGTCAGTCACTTGTACATAGTATACTTTATCTAACCCTCATCCTCACACAATCATCTGAAGTTATAAAGAACCCAAATATCATTGTGGATTTCACACAAGTCAGGAGTTTTTGATTCAACTTCATGGTGTCAGAGAACAATAAACCGAAACAATGTAACTTAATGAATACATAAATAGTATGCTGTCAAACACAATTAAAACAACACTGGCTAGACAACATGATCTTTCAATACAAGGCCTGTACGTGCCTCCTATCAGTGTAGCACATGTGTACATGCACTCCCCAGATAGATAGTGAATTACCTATAGGACACAGCCATTATCTCCATACAAAAGATGATTATTGAGTATGGAAACACAAATTGTTTCTGCTGACGACTGCAGCAAAGGTGGTGAGAGATTTCACGGGGGGGAATCTGCATTAATTTGCTCATTTGGTCTTCCTCACGAGAGAACTGAACAGTATAGAGTGTGTCGTGTAGAAAGGAACGCAACAGACTTCATATCTATTAGGGTTTATGAGAAACACACACACACACACACACACACACACACACACACACACACACACACATCGGGGTGGCAACTAGTTATCAAACCACTGTGATCTTGCCATTGATCAGTGTGCAAATCAAAGCGAGGAGCATGCCTGCAGAACTGTGTTGGCTAATTACCAGGTCCTGTAAAGGATTTCGGTCTTTAAGCATGGCCTTTGGGCCTCGCTCCCATAGCAGGGATCCTGTGATCAGTTGCACGCAAGACCTGACAGGCATGGAGATGAAGCCTACGATTATAAACACTCAGCTGGCACATGTTCACCATGACTGATTGGCCTTGGCGCAGCCAGACTTCAGTGCTTCCCTGCAGAGGAGGCATCTGTGCGCCTCAGACTGATGTTTTTGTGGAGTGTACCTCAAAAGCGCACCATCTCTTTTTCATTCATGCTTTTTATGGTGCTTTTCAACTGGCTTTATCGCCAATGATGGCATCGCCGCCTCCAGCATTACTGCTCTTGATTGAGCGTGGATATGATGATATGGGACGGCAGAGAGTGATATTGTTATGTTTCCAAGTCATTGACTAACAGGTCTGCAACAGGTTCGACACATTTATGCTCAGTGTTGGCCCAGTTTTTAAAGTACATACTGTGCTGTGCTACTGTTTAGTTTGAGTCTAGTCTCGCATTGGCAGACCTCTCACCACAGCGCTGCAGAGGAGGGTCTGGCTAGTCCACACAGCACTCAGGGATAGGAGAAAAACGTGCTCTGGTTCATGGCCATTTCTTTAAATCAATCACAATTGTCTTGGGTGGTGCTACGCGGCCGCAATAACTGTGCATTTGCAAAGTCCTCGGGAAGGAACTTGATTTGGAGGAACATGTGCTCGTTCAAACGTTTTAGTCGTGCAACAGAAATCTCCCTGCAATCCCCTGGCGGCACTGGAGCAATCCCCTAAATGAATCGTCATCGATATAGACTAGTTTGAGCCTAAAATCTAAATATGACTTTTTAGCACTACTATCACAACACTGTCAACTATCCCTAGATTATGTTCTCCCAGTCCAGGAAGTGCCGTATTGATAGTGCTGGGCAATATATCGATTTAATCAATTAACTCAAATGTGTAGTTAACGTCGACTTGTTTAAATGAAAATTGGTTTTCTCCTTAACATCCACAGACGCTCACCAATTGGCTCTCGTAAAACAAAATAAAGTTAAAAAAAATCGATTTAAAATCGTAAATCAGATGTTTTGTGAAAAAATTAGATTTTTTTTTTTTTTAGGCCATATCACCGAGCCCTACGTATTGGTAAACCAAACAGAAGTGTTAGGGAGGAAGTCTGGGTGTAATGGAGTGGGTGTATGAAGTCCAGGACTCTGACACCGGAAACATCCTGTGTCCCATGTGTTGGGTCTAGGCTATAACTATTAGGTTAAGACATTGTGGTTGGGTCATTATTGACACGTCACAATTAACTTTTTCATATTTAACCCAGACAGTGACCATTCTCTAACCAACTGCTGTGAGCTGTTTTAAGATAACCATGAAGAGGTTTCTCATGATTTAGTTGTCATACAGAGACATTGTAGAAAAATAGAGGAAATACATTGTCAATTAACGATATGCCGATATGTTCAGTGCGTTGTGTCTTTGCAGATACGTTCATTATAATTATCTTAATTATGTTAAAAATAAAAGTACCTCGGAAGCTTTATGTTTATTTCAAAACATATTTGCTGTTGCAAATTAGTAGTATGTAAACATCAATTTTAGGGTATGGGGTTGACCAGAAAGTATAACTTTTAATCGAAAGCCGAATGGCCTGCACTAATCTAGGGATCAAACTTTAAAAATGTGAAGTGAGCCACACGACATACTGTTGAGGACACCAAGGCTGTGTTGTAGTTATTTGCATTCTTACAAATATGGGATTTTGAATGAAATTTTCTAACTTGTGGAAGAGAATGCAAATGCTACAGGTTTAATTTGGCTCTCTTCATCATAGACTATTATATGGTTATAGTGCATACTGATAATTTTGTCCTCGACTTATTACACGATATGTATATATACGTATACATACTCCATCTTTCATATTCAGGTTTCTCAAAACCATGTTCAACATTTATCCAGGTTCCTGAAGCCAGGATAGGATGTCCGTCCGGTGTACAAACACGTAACCATGAAAATGCTTAGTTTTAGTTTTTATTAGTTTTAGCCTTTTTTTGTAATATGGGTTATTTGTCAGGGGCAAGATTCAAAAAGGTTAGGAAAAAGTATATAACTATAATTACTCCACAAAAACATAATACAATTTTAGAAATATGTATTCACAATGTATTCAACATTACGACTGGTACATAAAACGTACATATGAGGATGAGCACAAATATGTAAACTGTCTACACAAGATGCCGCAGTAAGTGCAAAATGTGTAAGTGACATGCACCAAGGAAAAAACCTAAATAGCCAATAGACTAAAGAAGAAAGGCATGAACGGGTGTTTTGAACTTCGGTTTGAGTAAAATGGTGAACTTGTGGAAGTCAATCGACTCACACAGTTGTGTAGACATCCCAGTATTAATACACATTAACCAACGCTTCCTCCTGCTTATGGTGTTCCTGTGTATTTACTAACCAGCAGCTATCGGGTCGCCGGTGAAAGCCCTCCTGTAGTGTTCTCTGTCCTGCTGTTGTCTCAGTCATGCTGCCTGGCCCTGTACCCATACATCCATGCCCTGTACCCATACATCCAAGCCCTGTACCCATACATCCAAGCCCTGTACCCATACATCCATGCCCTGTACCCATACATCCATGCCCTGTACCCATACATCCATGCCCTGTACCCATACATCCATGCCCTGTACCCATACATCCATGCCCTGTACCTGTTTTAGCTTCTGTTTCAGGGGAAGAGGGCTTTGCGTTCTCCTTTACCTTGTTAAGGTAAGCTAGGTTAGCCTCCTTGTGCGCGCTTCTCAAATATACTTTCAAATTCGTGGAATTTTTCCCTTTAATTAATTGCCCACATATTTTACCACCTTCCACTGCAAGGCACTTTTTTTGTGACACAGTCATAATCTAATAGGCAGAGCTTTATTTGAGCCGGAACACGCCGTTAGGGAATGAGTCCTTACCCCAAGTGAAGGAGTTAAAGTACCTTGGGGTTTTGTTCGCTAGTGAGGGGATAATGGAGCGGGAGATGGGTCGGAGATTGGTCGGAGAATCGGCGCAGCGGGTGCAGTATTACATTCAATTTATTGCACCGTTGTGACGAAAAGAGAGCTGAGCCAGAAGGCAAAGCTCTCGATCTACCTGTCAGTTTTCGTTCCTACCGTTACCTATGGTCATGAAGGCTGGGTCATGACCGAAAGAACGAGATCCAGGGTACAAGCGGCCAAAATGGGTTTCCTCAGGAGGGTGGCTGGCTTCTCCCTTAGAGATGGGGTGAGAAGCTCAGTCATCCGTGAGGAGCTCGGATTAGAGCCGCTGCTCCTTTGCGTCGAAAGGAGCCAGTTGAGGTGGTTCGGGCATCTGGTAAGGATGCCCCCTGGGCGCCTCCCTAGGTAGGTGTTTCAGGCACTTCCAGCTGGGAGGAGGCCTCGGGGAAGACCCAGGACTAGGTGGAGGGATTATATCTCCAACCCGGCCTGGGAACGCCTCGGGATCCCCCATTCGGAGCTGGTTAATGTGGCTCGGGAAAGGGAAGTTTGGGGTCCCCTGCTGGAGCTGCTCCCCCCGCGACCCGACACCGGATAAGCGGATGAAGATGGATGGATGGATGGAACACGCCGGAACATGTTCCAGCACAGCCGACGTTGGATCCGGAACATTTTTTATTGGATCTGGCACCTCCTGTGTCACCAGGGAAAATGAAATGCCTAAATGAAAAAAATAAACTACTGTTTGTGTATTGTTCAATGTTGTTATCTGTCTTGTTAGTCTTTATTCCCCCAGAAGCTCCACAAAAATCTTGTGTTTGCATTTTCGATGCGTTTTGAGGTGAATTTTCAGGGTAAGACGGAGGGGCACAGCGCGGTGCTGCACTTCTAGTGACACAAGCACTTGTGCTGGTTGAGATTGCTGTTATAAACTCATTTCACTCAAGGGAAAAATGTCAAAAAGACAACACAGTTTGCTTAACTTTTTCAAATACGCTGGCCAGTCGGATCCCAAACAAGCAAAAAACGTTTCTGCCGATCAAGAATGTGCAGACCAAGGTGAGTTTTTTGGTTAATTTAATAGTCCGATGGATAATTGCTACTTGTGAAAACAATTGTTGCAGTGTATTTATTTATTTTTTTTACATTTCGCACCGATGCAGTGCGTGTTCTGAAATAAAAATAAACATTGCCCTGATATACATACAGCGTTGTTTAGGTTTTTTTAGTCAGAGAAGCTAGGAAGTGTAATTAATTTTTTTTTGTTCCGTTACCTCCAACCCCCATTTTGAGTTGCCGTATCCACCCCCCCTCTGCGCTCCGGGACCTCCCACTTTACAAATTAAGCACTGCAAATAGGACTCTGCTGCTTTCTTCCGACTTTCGGTACCGCCATGATGACAGGCGAGGGGCATGGACATGTTGTGTTCAATTTGACACGGAATGTCGGAATTTGGGTCTATGGTCAGAAATGTCAACTCTGAAAGATATGTTATTAGCTCTGTGAAAGACATTGACAAAGACGAAAACTAAGGACATTTACTCAATAATTTTATTTTAGTTTTGCAAACAGACAACACAGTTTTAGTTCGTTATCGTTTTTTGTAATGGCTCGTTTTTATTTTTATTTCAGTTAACGTCAATGTTTTTTCCCTCCTAGTTTTTGTTTGTTTTCGTTAACAATTATAACCTTGATTCAGGCCAGATCCAGACTGTCAGCTGTCAGTCCCTTGCTGGACCTCAGGCCTGAATGAATCAGGGCAGGTCAGGCTTTGGTTGGAATTTGAGCCACATGCAGTTTCCACATTGGCTTCAGATTCAAGTCCAGCTGTGGCTTTCTGCTCTGCACCGACCCAGAGGCTGAAAGGATCCAGGCCACACTGAAGGTCTTTTACCCGGTGACCTTATCACAGTGCATAAACCTAACACAGAAACTGTGTGTGTGCATTTGTGTTGCCTGCTATGTGTGTGTTTCTGTGTGTATGCAGCCTGGCAGAGCACTAATGTACACCCCTACCTCTGCTGTCAATCTTGCTCTCACAGTAGAACAACCGGGGCATGTGGCCTCTCCACTCTCCGACAGTATGGCAAACACACCAACACACGTAACACTCACCCACCCACCTCGCCGGAGCTGCTGACGGACACACCAGCTTGCTGCTGTACCACTCTCATATTTCAATTACTCTGTCTCTCTCTTCCTCCCCACACTCTCCATCTCCATCTTTCTAAACAAAATGCACACGTCGCTCCCAGCAGCGGTTTATTTTAAACTTTTACTAAAATCCGCCACGCACCCGCCCATTCCTCCCACCCCAGTCAAACCAGTATTTTCGTTTTCATCCATGGACCACCGCCATGCATAAAACGATGGGTTGGAAGAAATAAAATGGTACAAAATGGAAGCCCTACCTCTACCCCCACCAACAGAAGAAGACGAAGAACAGAGAAGTGACAGAGGCTCTGATAGCCACTCATCCGTATAATCACATCCTGCTATTAGAATACTGCAGCTATCTGATGCCATTTGTTATATCAGTGGATGAGCATTAGTGCTCATTAGTCACATGCATTAGCTCCTGTGTGGGGCCTGACAGAGGATTCGGCGTGGGATTAATACATTGACTTAGACATAAAGGGCGGATTGATGTATGGATGGATGGACAGGTAGGCTAGATGTATTGACAGGTGGGGTGATTGACAGATTGATGAAATAATTGACATGTATGTATACAGGGAGAGCATAAATGAATGAATAGTTATCAAGTAGGATTCTACCTAGGGCTGGGCAATATATCGATTTCGTGATATGAGACAAGATATCGTCTTTGGATATCGTAATATCGTGATATGACATAAGTGTTGTCTTTTACTGGTTTTAAAGGCTGCATTACAGTAAAGTGATGTACTTTTCTGAACTTACCAGACTGTTCTAGCTGTTCTATTATTTGCCTTTTCCCCACTTAGACATTATATCCACATTACTGATGATTATTTATCTAAAATCTAAGTGTGAAGATATTTTGTCAAAGCACCAATTGCCAACCCTAGAATATCGCCGCAATATCAATATCGGTATTTGGTCAAGAATATCGTGATTTCTGATTTTCTCCCTATCGCCCAGCCCTAGTTCTACCACATTAAGATTTTGAGGGCAGATGCCAATACTTTAATCTGAGATAATATACGATGGTACTAGTCATCCTTAAATGTGGAATTTGCCACAAAAAATTGTAAAATTGTAAATTGTACAAATTTACTGGTGCTGAAACGATTAGTCCACCGGCAGAAAACGTATCCACAATTTTGACGAGATTTTGATTAATGGCTTTCTGTAAGTAATTTCTCAGGCAAGAAATGCCAAACATTCCCTGGTTTCACCCAAAAAACTTCTAAACAAGGATCATAATACTAAGACACACGTCAGGGGCGACAAAACATTATGTGCTCAGTATAAACGTAGATTGGTCGAGCGCATGGGTGGCTCACCTGGTAGAGCGCGCACCGATATACAGAGCGGCCGCAGGTTCAAACCCGACCTGCGGCCCTTTGCTGCATGTCATTCCCTTCTCTCTCCCCTTTCATGTCTAAGCTGTCCTTTTTTGTGGCTCTTGAACTGGTGCCTTCCCAGAACTACAGACTAGAGCCAGGGTTGGGAGACCTCTGGTTCTTTACAGGAAAGTATCTGTAACGCTGTTGGTCAGAAAAAAAAAAAAAAGCAATTTGAAAACATCACCTTGCACTCTTGTGATGGGCACAACCCATCACACTTTTTTCGCTGACTTTTTAAAGCACAAATGATTAATCTGAAAAAAATAGCTGTCACCACATTAATTGACAATGAATATGAACAGCAGCAGTCCAGATGTACTTATACATTTCTGTTTACATGCCTGGGTCTTTGCTATTTGTTTGCTCTGTTCTTATTAAATCATATTCAGCTTCACTATTTGCAAATAGCAACAGTCCAGTTCCCCAAGGGCATCATTAAAGTTTAATCAAATCTGAATTAATCGTGCGTGCTTGTGTAGAAGCCGATCAAAATGTCTCATTAGAATCAATCATTCGGGTTAAGGACTTCCATAAAAATAAAGCAGCAGTGCTGATGAGTTCTGGAACAAATATGTAATCAAAGAAAAACACAAAAGGTGTATGACAGCGACGCTGGCAAATATCCGATTTGACTGAAGCTTAAATATCCAGTACAGATCACAGAAAGGTCTGTCCTTAATGACAACGTGACAAATGGTCTGCCTCCACATCTGACTTTCCTCTCAGTGGGTGGGGGCAGGACCAACCCATGTAAATGTTAATCAATAGAACATCCCTGTTAGAGGCAAGCAGATGCCACCTCCACCCCTGTGCCACCCCGTATCTTGTCAAAATAAAAGCTTGGGTCAGGACCACAGCTAGCGCACGCACACGCACACGCACACACACACATGCACGGAGTGTATGATGGATGAAAGAGGAGACAGAAGAAAGAGAAGGTTGTCTGCGGGAGTAAAAGAAGTATGTTAGTTGAAGGTGGCTAACACGATTTAGAGCAGAGTGGGAGCCAGGGTGCTGCTGAACTGGCTAAAGTAATGAGGCCGGCATAGCAGGGAGTACGGCTAATATGGTGAGATCAAACTACTGGTATACCTCTAGGAACACACTCATTCCCCTCCCCCCCCCACTTAGATGTGACACCCTGCAGACTCTCTCACACACACACAGAGACCCCACAAGTTAGTTAGGTTTCATCTAACTGTATTTTATATGAATGAAGATGGATTGAATAACAACAGATGCATGGAAATGGCAGAATCCCAGGGAAAGTTCATGAATATTGCAACAGTTCTTAGCTTCAGTTTAACATTAAAATATCCTGTTGTCAAAGACGTGATGCAGGGAAATAGTGTAGGAAAATACAGATGGAAGTTCAGTTTTACTGCAGTTCTAGAGTGGCTGTGGAAAACATGTTATCATGTAAGTTATCTGTCCACCACAGACCTCTACTATACCTGTAGCCTACTGTATGATTATTAAATGGTGCATTAAGGTATCGCTGAGTGTATTTCTGTGCCGTTTGATAATGTGATATTTTGTGAGTTAAACAGCGCATTCTTATAAACGGGTTTGTAGGACATCGTATGAAAATGTCTGCACACCGATACGTATGATATGTTATGAAAATGCGACCAGAGCTCCGCGAGATGTCACCATATCAGCGGCAGTTGGTAGTTCAGTTTATCTGAATTCTTAAGTTTTCTCTTTCGTAGATGCGTGATTATGAATTCCGCTGCTTTTCTTGACAAGACACAGGTTCTGTGCTCTTGCTCTTGCCCTGTGTTATTTATATGGAAAACAGATGTGTGGTTATCTTTTAGGCAGCACATTTTAAGGTTCATTTTGGTTTTCAAAGGTATTTTGAAACACAAGGCCAGCAAAGGATCACACACTTATGTAACATGCAATCAGCCGTGTTAGTTGGCAGCAGGGATACAGCCATGCTTCCTCCTTCCCAAAAGTCCTCCTGGCCTTCGCACCTGCCACTGCACAAACAAAATGAGCGAGAAAGGGTGCCAAACATCCATCTGTAGTGCTCATCTGGCTTTATTGTGGGTTTGTCTAAAAGAAAAAAGAAGTAAATTAGACAGATTGTTTGCTCTAAGACATTTTTTTGTGTAGGACACACAGGAAAAAAAACACACATGCCTGTGCATGCTAAGAATACAAGATCCTGTAACTGCTCCCGAGGGAGGCCTCGTCAAACAAACAATGAGACACGATTAAATGACATTATTATAGCAAACTAGCTCCAGTCATCAGGGAGAGAAAGAGAGAGGGGTTTAGATTTGCATCCTTCATTAGGTAATGGAGTTGTTTGAATGCTGGTGCGTTGTGTCAGGACGTATTGATGCCAAAGCAGACGTTTATGTTCCCCGTGTAAAGCATCCCTCTCACTTAAACTCTACAGGCCTGTCAGAGCTGCCTGAGCGAGGCAATCGCTCACTCTCAAAACTCATACAGTACACACATGCTCATCCAAAAAGAGGCTGTATTCATTCAAGCATTCTCTAAACTAATAAACCTGACTATGGACTTAGCCAGTCTTAGTCTGAAGTGTCATTAGAAGTGGCAGGCAGCTGTGGCAGCCTGTGAGGGGCTAAGAGGCTTGAGCTCCTACCATCTGTAATCCCCGCAAACAAAGTACACGGCCATGCTGCAAAATAAATATAAAAGTAAATAATTCATGCAAACATACTGGCTCTCACACACACACACATACACGGTATTACAGTAGGTGATGCGAAAAAGACGTTCTCGAAAACTTCAAAGCGACAGCGAAAATGCGAAGTCATGTACATGGCAATCCGCCTTAAAAAGTAATCTGACACGCTGACGGCTACGCGAACAAGCACATGCTAGGTGCACAAACCCTCACACACACACACACACATTTCACTTTTAGGAAGGCAGCATGAGAAGCACATTTGCTAGAAAGACACACACGCACACATAGAGCTTGCTAAGTGGTAATAAAGGCCAAGTCTTATTAATGGGACGATCTGACAACCAGCAGTGCTGGGGATTTTTACACACACACACACACACACACACACACACACACACACACACACACACACACACACACACACACACACACACACACAAATCCTCCTGATAGCTGTAAGTTATTGGAGAGGAGGTAATGTTGCCGGGCAGCATCTTCCTATAGCCACATTTCCACTCGGAGATGAAACAGCTAATTGGACATGGGACCTTCTCAGCTCTGCAGACTCTACTAATGGATTTGGATGACGAGATCCTCCTCCCATCCTGCTTTATTTCACATTTTATAATCCTCTGCTTTATTTGCTCCTCTGCCCCCCAACCGAAACGAACCTAAAACCAGATAACCAGATAACCCCTTAATTTGATATACTATTTAACCACTTTTTAAGGCTACTATCATTGAGTCAAATGGGAAAAGAGAATGCTTTTCTTTTTTTTTCTTTTTAAAAAGTGCTCTATTTTTCAAACCATCCTCCCTAGAAAAACAGCCATATAGGTCATCTGTGCAAGCGGCTTACCATGACCCATATTTACGTTTATGGTTAGGTGGCGAGCTCTAGTGACCCTAGTTATTATGACGGGAGCAAAAGGAGGAGGGGACGCCTAGGGAGGTGGTTTGGGTCGATAGATGGGTCAAGCAAACACAGGACTTTCACCTAGGAGACAGCTTTTCCGTGTACCGTGTGAAACCAAAAGTCAACATTGACTTATTTTAACTTGCGTGCGCACGTTAAGTTACCTTGCGCAAAGTACATAACGTAATTAACGCACTTCTCTTACGTCACTTTCGTGACTCTAACCCAACCCATGATCTTTTCCTAAACCAAACCAAGTAGTTTTGTTTCAATTTACAAAGTTATCCACGTGTTTAAACCTGCGACCATTTCACAACATCTTTTTGGGAGTCATTGAGAAAACAACCTATGCTGTTCAGAGTTTCCCCCAGAAAAGTTGTTTAGCCTGGTGGCAAGAGTATTTTTTTGCGCCGAGGTCCCGGTTGGGGCCAGTCACAGACTGATGACAGCATTAATGTAGGGCCCAGTAGTTTCTGTGATAACACAATCATGGATGGAAACGCAACGTTTAAAAAAAGCTATAAAAAAGATTCTATAGGACCCTACATTAAGTCACTGCTTAAAGCTAACTGGAGATTTGAAAATATGACGATGTCTAAGTTTCCAAACAAGCCGCCCCACTGTAACTGTAGTTTAAAAAAAACGTCTTCAAAATACATTACAAAATGATTCCCAGTGGCGTAGGCCGGGTGGGGGTCAACTTAGGCCTGGTGGGCCACCATGCTTGCATTACACTGGGGGAAACCCTGCTGTTAGGTATGAGGACTCTTTTTTTCATTACTTCATGAACAACATCATGAGCATCCATCAGGTTCCATGTAAATGATACATTTTTACCAGTTCTTGTCAAAGATATCGCCTTTAATTTATTTTTAGTTGGTATGTCTGCTTTTCCATTGAATAAATATCCTGGACAATCTTAAACCATTGTTCTTTCCCTGGGGGCTCTGTTCCTTGTTCGCATTGCTATTTTCAGTTTTTCTGATGGTCTAATTGCCTAATGATGATCAACAAACTGAGGTCACCGTAATAAAAGAAGGGTGGGCCACCGTATTCATTCACTGCAACATGACTAGAAAGAATATTTCTTTCCCACATGAACTCCCCTGTTCTCCTCATCTTTTCTAAATAGATAGATATTCTTTTAAAACACTCACAGCTATAACATCTTATTATGCGTAAGTGTTTATCTCCGTCTCTCTCTCTCTTTCTCTCTATGAGTCTCTTTCTCTCCAGCGCTCCTGGTGTGAGTTTCTCTTTGAAATGCTTTCTAATTAGCACGTACAACACACAGCCAGGGTCAAATTAAATTGCTAAGATACAAGGAGGTTGAGGTCAACCGCTCTGCAAAGACCGTCAGCACGGATAATTGGGAGATATATATATATATATATATTTTTTTTTTTACATTTTTTTTCCCTCTCCTTTGCTAAATATCCATGATCAAAATGACACCGGATGGCACACCGACAGTTTGGCAGGGTGGCGGTGTGCCGAGGCAAAGACGCCTTATGAAATATGAAATTATTTTTAGAGATAGAGGAAGACAAGTAATTAGGAGTGCAGAGAGAAAATCACTTTAATGTCTCCTCTCACTCTGTCTTTACTGAAACGCTCCTGCACTTGGGGAAAAAAACTTCTGTAATAAACTGATATATTATTGGCTTTATGAAACATAAGATGATCTAGTACTTTGACTGCATATGTAATAATAACTAACTGATAAGCAGTAATCTGGACTAAAGGAATCCCTTAAGAGACCATATCAATGGTTTGGTTTTTAAGTTTTTTTTTTATCTTTTGTGTAGATCTCATTCATTTCATTGTTCTCTAGTTTCCTGGTTAATGCATCCTTCAACTGTTCTGTTCAACAGTTCGGATCGGAGAAGACGCCTATTTTTGCCAAGACCTCTCCGGGTAACTGTAACCAATTTTTACCTCTCAGGACTGCTTACCTTGCCATTATTATTTTGTTCTAAGTAGTCCTTATTATCCACTTTGATTTCGTCTTCCACATGGTTCCAAATTTGAGTTTTTAATCTCCATAAAAGAGTTTTCGGTAACATTTTACTTGAAGGTATCTACATAAGACACTTAATGACAGAAGCGTTATGTCATAAACGTTTAGGACTTGTTTATAATGTTTATGACACGTTCATGACAGTGTCATGTCAACTCTAATGTAGATACCTTCAAGTAAAGTGTAACCAAGTTTTCAAATCCAAAACTCAGTTTCAAGTAAAGAGGGCTACGGTCTAACAAGTTGGTTTTGGTTTCGTCTGGCCAGGTTTTAAGATATCGGTCGCTGAGACATCATTACACAGATACGACAGAGCTGAGAACTTGACAGCAACTATGTTTGGCAGAAACAATGTCCTGGTTGCTCAGAAAATATCCACAGACAAGTTTAGCTGTTGGCCATACTTCAATAGAAAATATCTCCCAGCGGGGAGAAAAAAAAAAGTTTGAAATGTCCTGAAATGAATGGAAGCCAAGCAAGCAAGACAACTAATACACCCTCAAACATTAAAAACCATGTTATTGGTTTTAGAAAATAGTGACATGAAATGTACAGTACTGTATTCTGTTTCTGATTTGTAACGAAGGGGGGAAACATCAAGTCAAGCTAATTTTATTCATATAGCCCTAAATAACAAATTTGCTTCAAAGGGCTTTGCAATCTGTACCGCATCCTTAGGCCCCTGATTCGGTGTTTGGTGTTTAAAGCCCCCAACGTCGTCTTCCAGGCAGCGCTGCCTTGAAGGCACTAGGATTAGGCAATGGTTAGGGTTAAGGTTAGGGTTAGGTGCCTTGAAGTCGACGTTGGGGGCTTAAAACACCATCAGGCCCTCGATTCACTTCCATGCTATGTGAACAAAAGGGACGATAAAACGTTCACCTCTGGGGGGAAAGCAAATTTGCATCTTTGCATCGCTTGGAGGTAAACTTTGGGGAACTTTGACCCTCAAAATGGCAGCCTCAACCAATAGCAAACTACTCCCAAAACCATAACAACTCAAACGGATTACAAACCAGCAAACTGATTTCCACATGTGTCACATCCTCCACTGCCCACATTCACACGTGTGCGACCGTGCCCTAACGGGGAAAGCAGGAAGACCAACAGAGGAGGGATCCCTGTTCCAGGATGGACAGACACACGATGCTGTGTGTACACAGAAGAAAGAAATAACAATAGTAAAGTTAAAATATGGAAAATCTTTTTTTTTAAACTCGAGTTACAGTGGGGCAGCTCCATTTGAAACTTAGACGTAGTCATATTCAAATATTCAAATCTCCAGTTAGAATCAAAGAAAGATTTGTTGCCAGGTTAGTAGCACTTACTAGGAATTTGCCTTGGTTGACGGTGCATAGATAAAAACATATTTAAACAATAATATGAAATAAACAAACAAATAAATAGAGAGAAACTATTGGGCTCTACATTAATGCTGCCATCAGTCTGTGACTGGCTCCAGCAAGGGGAAGAAAAAAAGACACTTTCCACCGGGCTATCAACTTTTGTGGGGGTAACCTTGATAAAAATTGGGTAGATAGATTTCAAACTAAAAAGGTAAATAAATGATCTGCACGACATTAGAGAATGGGTGTGTTGGGAAATTACAAACTTGGTTTGAGTGGTTTCCCATGAAGTAGATCAAAAAGGTATTATTAGTAGTATTTATGCAGAAAGCAACTCCTGAACATTTTTTATTAAAGTATATATAGTATAGTATAAATGTAAAACAATTCCTGGAAGGATTTTACCCTCCCAGACATCAAGTGTGTTTGTATTAATGATTGCTAACAGCAGCACAAACTCCCAGCATGTTAAGATCAGACTTTAAAAAAAAAAGAAGAAAGAAATAGAAGTAAAAGCACATATGAGCTAGGGCTGTGCAATTCATCGAAATTTAATCATGATTATGATCACAAAAACAGAATAATCGAGAAAAACAATTATTTAGCTCATTACGTTTTGCAAGTAAACGCTTATTTTCTCTTGTGTTCTGAATGAAAAAATAAAGTTGAAATAGGAAAAGTATTAAGGCAAATTTCACAGTTCAGTTTTTTTATACTGTTGATTTATTTAACTTTTCCCACTGTTTTTTTTTTTATAATTGCAACATCTTTCCAGAAGTCAACGAGTAATTGTGTTAAATTATCGTGATTTCAATATTGACCGAAATAATCGTGATTATATTTTTTTCCATAATCGAGCAGCCCTAGTGTGAGCCCAAGTTTGATTTGAGAAAAACATAAAGCCGACAACAAAAGATGTATGAAATATGGGGTGTGTTAGAAATGGAAGGAGGGAGGGAGGGGGGGGGGGGGGGGGGGGGCACTCTGGGAAAATAAGAGAGAGCAATATGTCAGCATGGTAGCACCTCTAAAAGTCACCGAAATGCCAGGTCACCATGCTCTACGGGGAGAATCAAACCACACAGCGAGTGTGTTAGAGCACCTTGCATCACACGTTGAGTTTACAACATCACACAAACACACTCAGAAATAGAGCACCGGCTGACCGCCGCTGTCAACAATTCTGTCATCGGCTGCCTTTGATTTCTTCATTAGAAGTATGCGACAATACAATTTCCCTCTACTCTTTGATCATTATTCCTTTAATAAAAAGGTGGAAGGATGACGCTCGTGTGGTTGTGTGTGTGTGTCTCTGCATTTTGACTGTATTGTATTCTATGTCGCTGGCACGTTGTCTCACACAGAGTTAGGTGGGAGGGTGATGAAGCAAATGGGCGTTAAAAATTTATTTCGGCTTCATTAATATTTCAAGCGAACGGGTGCGATGTACAAACCGATGACGACACCCCGCTCCGGAAAAAGCCTCCCACAATTCCCTGCGACAACTGTTGGCACGACCTGCTGAGCTTTGCTTTGCAGCAGAGTAAACAACGTCTCCTCTTACCACGCTTTCCAAATGTAACTGTTTGACTTGGGCTCCGACACAAACTTGAGCTGAGGCGAATTCCTGCTACCCTCTCCTCCCCCCATCTCCCTCTCCAATCTCTCATCATATCTTAGTGTTCACTGAACCTTGAAAAATCTCAAAGTAGAAAATTCTTGGTAACTGAAATATGAGACGTCTGCTGGGATGTAATCTTGGAGCTCACGCACCGACTACCAGAATCAGACAGATATTGTGTTTTAAGAACATGCTGCTTTTTTTTCAAAAAGAAGCAATTCAAAAGAAACCGTAACAAAAAAAACCATATATATATATAAATATCTGCGATTGTGAGAACAATCCCTCTTTTCAAATTAGCTCCTCCAGGCACAGAGGCTGGAGTGTGCCGCGCCGTGGCACTTTGAAGGTTTACCAAGGTGGGGCTGTAAATCTTTGTTGGAGTAATCTCTCTGTAAGGAATAATCCCTGCTATTGAATAAATAGGATACTGATTATAGACATGTACCTCCTGCGCCCTCCATTATACCAAATACAAACAAAATGTCTGCAATCCACCGCAAAAGACATGGCACGGACCAATACATCGTCCAAAAAAAACACAACACTATATGTCTCAATCTATGTACACTACCCATGGTACCCTCTACATTATGTAAATACACACATTCAAGGTGACGTCTTCAATTTGCTTATCAAATTGCCTAAAAGTTCAAAACCTCGTAATATTCTATTCACGTCGATATAAACCACAGAGAAGAGGCAAATCTGTGTTGATTCATTTGCTGTCTTTTTAAATCGACCACTAATTATAAAACACACGTCACGCAGCCATCTTTAGGCGTTTGTTTTGTGTGTACTTGAGTGTTAAATGCATATTCATGAGCCACATCAAAGCCAAATTCCCACCACTTTGTGATGGACAGTAACTTTTTTCTGACTCTACGACCCATGTCCCACTGTTATGCACTCCATCGGGATAAAAAAAAAAAGTGCATATAAAACAAAACCTGTAATATTTCATTTTGTCAATTTCCGATTACAAGCTGCTTTACTAATCAATGAATCATTCATTTTGGATATCCTGAATTTTGCAAAATCATACAATATTAAGTCAGAACAATACATTCCCACTGAAAGCACTTAAGTGCTGATACAGAAACAGTCAATGAAATTAACGACTATCCTACGTGAAACAAATTTCACACCCAGAAATCCTGCAGCGATTTGTGTACATCAGTCTACGTACACACAACACTGCAAAATGTCTTCCTCGATGCTCACGCACATGAACATAGTTAGTTACAAAAGTCGCCAACAAATAAAAACCTCAAAGACTATTTACTTTGCGTGCGTCTCTGAAGTGCTGGGCCGAGGGGGAGAGAGTTCAGTGGTAGACGGTGGTGGAGTCACCAGGAGGAGAAGGAGAAGAAGAAGAAGAAGAAGAAGAAGAAGAAGAAGCAGCAGCAGTGCTCTGCTCGGCTCATTACAGCCGCTGAAAAACAAAGCTTTGAACAACACGCCACGTTTGGAACCAGGAGTCACAATACTGAGGAGCCACGTTTAATTAAATGACATCAGAGATTATTTTTGGGGCATTTTTAGGCCTTTATTGACAGGACAGCTGACGAAATGAAAGGAGAGAGAGATGGGGGAATGACATGAAGCAAAGGGCCGCTGCGTCGAGGAGTAAACCTCTATATATGGGCGCCCTCTCTAATAACTGAGCTACACCTGCATTTTTAATGTAACATTTTTTAAGCACAAACAAATTATTGATTTGATTTATTTATTTAGCACATGTAAAAAAAAAAAAAAAATAGGGCTGTATGATATGAGGAAAATATGCGATAATGTTGAACATCGCGATAACGACATTACTTGCGATAAACAAACAGATGGGAAAGTGTAGTCAGTTCTGCCTTTCTGCTGCGTTCAGTATTTCGCTAGTCTCGCATTGCTAGACCTTCCTCCACAGCGCTGCCAAGGAGGGTCTGGCTAGTCCACACAGCATTCTGGGATGGGAGAAAACTGTGCTCTGGTTTATTGGCATGTCTTTAAACCAATCACAATCGTCATGGGTGGACAGAGCCACGGTGCCTCTGCAAAATAGCCTCGGGAAGAAACTATCATTTACTTATTACACATTGCTCATTGAAGAAAAAAAAATAAAATAAAGAAAAAATGACTTACTAAAAAAATATTACTTTACAAAAAGTGATGTGTTATTATTACTATTCCCAGCTCACAATTGTCACAGCCTAACACTTAACTTGATCAAAACTACAGTCGAAAATCATAAGATACAATCTGCAAAGTATAAGCTGTATTTCTGACAGAGCCATTCAGTTTCTTCCTGCTTGCAGACTTTATTGTGCTAAAACGATGCCAAATGAAGCTGACGCCAATTAGGATGGCAAACAAGCACGAGTACCAACATGCTGAACAGTTTGTTCTCACCAGAATTGGTTCTAATAAGACATTTTGATGTATAAAGATGCTGCTTGGCAGTGGCAAGTTTTGTTGAGATATGATGTAGCAAAAGGCTATGTCTGTAGCTTTCTTTACCTTATAATAATAGTATGAGTCATACTTTTTTAAATCGCAGAAATGTGGCAGCATTCCACAACAGCTGAACCCCACTTTACTTATACATGTATTTATGAATGTGTGGGTGTATTTCGCATTTCCATGCTAACAAAGGGTGCAACAGGCTGCTTGGCCACGTCTCCATTCTCCTCACTAACTTGGCCTTTGAGAATGGGAGAATTCTAATGAGTTCTTCCCTTTCTCACTCACAGTTATTTCACGCACACACACACACACACACACACACACACACACACACACACACACACACACACACACACACTTTAATGATTGTGCCTTGTGCTTTCCTCATTAGCCACACAGAGTCTTATCGCAGGCATCAAACGCAATGCACCGCCACCCCTGACAAGAAGAGAGAAAAGGGAGGAAAGAGATCTTCCCTCTTCTCTCCTTCCACCTCTTCCTATCCCCCCACCCCCCTCTTTCTTCTCTCCTGCTCCGAGGTTAAAACATTTCATTATGTAGCCACATCCATGCTCTGAGACTGATGGGCTGAGAGAATGCACATATACATATATCAGTCTCTCTAAGATGTTGACTAACTTAGATCGCAGCCAAGATCTTCCCTGCCCGTTCTTTCCGTGGGCTGAGGGAAGCTATTGTTGCTATGGCAGTGATGCATATCTTGCCATGTAGAAACTGAGAGGTGGTAGTGAGTGGGAGTGAGTTGACAGGGGAATAAGAGCGTGTGGCCACCCGCTCAACCCCTCAGAGTCGGCCTAAACTCGATATAGCCTCCTGGCGCAGTGCAGAATGTAAAAAAGCCAAGAAGAATACCTATAAAGAGAGCTCTGACTTGGGTAGGATGAGCTTTTCAAAACGAGTTTCAAGTGTCAGACATCAATGTCACAATAGCACAAGTTGCATACTTGTTTTATGACAGAAGCATCAACATGACAGCAGCATCCGTGATGCACAAAGTCTGTCATTGTAGTCAGGGCGTTGGCAGCAGAAAGGAATGAGACCACAGCAATCTTTTCATTTTGTTTTTCAGAGGACGAGTTTGTCAAAAAATTTCAGATAGACTTAAAGACAATAGAGAGGGCGGAATAATGTGCGGGAGTGACTGAAGGGTCTGAAGAAAAGGGGGTTCGTTTTTCAGCGCGAGACGCCTCGAGCCACTGCAGAGTCATTAGAGTAGATTTGTCACATTAACAAAGGAGGAGGAATCGGCCCTTTTTAAAGGAGGAAGAAAGACACAGACATGGAAACACAAAGAGGCTGGGTGTGGAGAGGGGGGGTTGAAGACAGAAGGGAGGAGAACAGGAGAAAGAGTCAGATTGATAGAAAGGGGGTGAAATCTGAATTCATGTTGGGATGGAGCAGAGGTTATTTATTTTTTGAGGAAAATCTGTTTATGCCTGGTTATAAAGGAAAACAGATTTTATTTTTATTTTCAGATTTTCTTACATGCTTTCCAATAAGTTAAGTTTGTGATTAAATGTCATTTAATTTACCCGTCAATAAGGTTGGGCATCTTTTTGATTTAACAATTCGGATTCCAATTTCCGATACTTTCCTTTCGATTCCGGTCGTTATCGATTCCGACTCTTTGAGGGGGGGTGGAGTTGAAACGGGCCACGTGCTTATTGAACAGATAAAGCCCAGTTCAGACCAAAGGTTCACGACGAGACAAAACCGTTTGAACGTTGAAGAGAAAAGTTGCAGCGGTCCGAACTAGAGATGGCCCGATACCATTTTTTTGCTTCCCGATACCGATTCCGATACCTGAACTTGCGTATCGGCCGATACCGAGTACCGATCCGATACCAGTGTGTCATATATTTTATTATGTTTTAACAACTGTATACTACTATCCCTGTATGGATGTGATATGATTTCTATCTTTCTTGTCTGTCTGGCTCAGGTTAAACTCTTTGTGAAACATGAACAAACACAAACAATGAATGCCACAGAACTTTCTTTTATTATCCAGTTTGACAGTCAATTATAACGGAAAAAGAACATAAATAAACTACTTTAACGTAGATTTTCTTTAGGGCTTTATTACGTGGTATCAGATCGGTGCGTAAACTCCAGTACTTCCCGATACCAGCGTTTTAGGCAGTATCGGAGCCGATACCAATACTGATAGAGATGTTCCGATACAGATACTGGTATCGGAACATCTCTAGTCTGAACCAGCCCGTCTCAGCTCGATTCAAACCAGCTGATGGTGTTGCTGCGACTCAGCTGGTCTAATCTCCAGGGGCTGGTTTTACAAAGTACAGGATGTCACCTGTTCCAACAGCCAAGAAGTCATCTTGTAAAGTCAGCTACAAACTATGGAAATAAAATGATCCATAATTAGGGCTTCACGATATGAGGAAAATGTCAAATTGTGATTGTTTTGACTGACGTTCCGATTGCGATATGATTCCCGATATTGGGAGGGAATGATCCGTTTTTTTTGGATCATCATTCTCATTTTCATTGAAACACAAATAAAAATGTACTATAGTTATGTAGTGTGATTTTTGCAAGAATCTGTACCAAACAAAGATGTTTTCTTTAGTCTGTAGGATGGGATTTGTAAGCCCAGGATGTCTTTGCAGCACCACAATACTTCATTCAGAACAGTTAGACACATATTTTGCCTTTAACAAATATTGCGTCCCCCCTGCGATTTGGATATTGCACTAGTCCATATTGCGATTTCGATAAAATTGTGATTAATTGTGCAGCCCTATCTGTAATCCAATTTATTCCTATGTTACATACGGTTAACTGGTCGAAATGGCAGATAGATGGAGCCTCAACGAGCATCTGCGAGCACGATATGGATGGTCTGGATGGATGGAGTGACTGAAGAGAGGGAACGCCATAGGCAAAGCAGTGAATCAGAGAAATAAAACGGTTTTGCCGATTCATCACTAGAAATGCAACTGTAGCAAGTATCTCACTATCACTAACTTTATCCACATTCATATTTAGACGCAACAAATGATATATCCAGCTACAAAAAAAACTGGAAGTTGGAAGTTAGAACGGAAGTACAAAGAGTTGTTAATATGGAGAGGATACCCGTCTCTTGGCATTGGTATGAACTAGTAGGTTTCAGAATGCTGCAGACCGGTGCGTTTTAAGTACAATATTTTACATCATAATGTATTGCATTTACAACTAATTCTAGAAAAGAACAGTAAGGAAATAGAAAATGAATTAAAATAGCTATATGACACAATTTCTAAATCACCCCGAACATCATTTTCTGCATTTTATGTTCTGTAAAAAAAAGTTTTCATATCGGCACATATCGGAAAACATTTACGCCAATACCGGTAGATACAAATATTTCTGCGATAGGACAATATCGGCCAATAATATTGCTTTAAATAAGTCAACTGTCAAGAGTGAGAATTGTCTGTCCTTTGACTTGGAAGAACAGACGCAAAAGTTTACATTTACAGTACTGTGGGGTTTTTTGTTAGTAGAGACATTTTCTATTATAATACTTCACTGTAGCTCCTGCTGCGCCAGAAATGTATCATCATCATATCATGTCACCTTGATCCTAAAATAGTCCCAGAAATCCAAGCTTACCTCACAGTGGCTCAACATTTTTGAGTGTTAAGGGCTTTTTCAGGTGGGTTTTTCTTCATGAATTCTCTTTGACTGTGTGAGAAACATGCATGCTTCTGGCTCAGACTGCTGACAAATGTGCACATATCCCATAAACCCCATGGTTTCCTGCTCTTCCCCTTCTTTTCATTTGGTTTACAAGAAGAAATATGAGGCAAACACATATGGGGCCTGTAATGTGTCACCATCCAACAAGTTATTCCAACAAATACAACCTACTTAACATCTTTAAATGAACGTTTACATGGTGAATGGTAGGGCTGGGACCAAATGCTTTTGTCCCGATTCGATTCTTTCATGATACATGGGTGCCGATTCGATTTATATTGCGATTTTCATTTATTGAGATTCTAGAAGTATTGCGTTTCGATAGTTTTGAGTGTTGCGATTTTCTTTTCCTTCTTTAACAAAAAAATAGTGCTGTCAAATGATTAAAACATTTAATCACGTTTAATCGCATCAATGTCATAGTTAACTAGCAATTAATCGCACATTTTTATCTATTCTAAATGTCCCTTGATTTCTTTTTGTCCCATTATTTTTTCTCATTTTAATGCTCTCATCAACATGCAAAAGTGGATCGGCTTGCCCTGTGCTTTTGTCGCCTGGCTTTGACGAGGGGGCGGAGAATTCGCATCAGCTGTGTGCTCGGCCATCAAGTGGTATTTCAGACTGGACGTGCTGCGCTGATAGTTGAGTTCACAACGACAAAACACACAGATCACTTTGGTCTTGTCAATGGAACCATTTGGTAACTTTTTAAAAGTAAACTTTCCATTAGAATCTTATTGGCATCCATTTCAGCGTCTCACGCTCGCCATCCACTCAAAACATAACATTAGCCTACTAGGGCTGTGCTCGATTGAAGAAATTCTTAGTCGACTAACACTCATTCAGTTGTATCGATTAATCGATTAGTTGATTTAATCGACAGATCTGTAAATCTGAGTTTCTCCGCAAAGAGTCGTGCTAAAAGCACCACTTTAATTCTTGTGTTTACCAGAGATGTGCTTGTACCTTTCTTGGAAATAAGTCATTCAGCATGAAAAAAGCATAAAACATGACTAATGGACTAAAGAAATCTAAGTTGACTAAGACCAAAACAACCGATTAGTCAACTAATAGACTAAAAGGGAGCAGCCCTATAGCCTACTACTCTTTGGTGTGTGCGGTGTGCCTGTTGTTTGTTTGCGGTCTAGCTAGATCCGGTGTGGTGTTGTAGTTTTTCTAACATTACTAGTTGCTGCAACAGCATGTGAAAAAAACGACAAAGTTTGCTAGCCCAAAAAGAATGTTAATCTCGCGATAAAAAAAATTGACGCCATTAAAATGGTTTTGCGTTAACGCCGTTAATACCGCGTTTAACTGACGGCACTAACAAAAAAAACAAAAGTTGAATAATACACTTCTAGAGACAATATATCATGAGACATTCAGTCAGTCTGACGTTTATTTCATCTGTAAAGAAGTACATAACATGGATTTTCTGCATTGCCTGCTTTCAGTCTGTTTTGCTGGAAACGGATTTGATGTAGTTGCCGTCAGCGGTACTGTATAAACAGAACATATTCAGCTGAATCATTGGTTTAAAAAAAAAAAAAAAAAATAATAAATAAATATTGAATGTAGGGAAAAGAATCTTTTTTTTTTAAATCGTCGCAATACAAATCACAATCGCGGGTGAATACATTTTTTTTCCCCCACCCCTAGTAAATGATATCACAATATTCCATGTAGCACCTGTTTAGTTTAGAGTAGTTCAACTGTCTTTCAGCTCTCAGACATCACTGCCTCTCCTCTGTCCTCATACCACCCATCCTATTCTGCCTTTTTTCAGACAAGCTTAATGCTGGGCTAGATATCCTTTTTCTCTACCTGTTAAGATGTTAAACAGTCCCCGGTTTGTTGCTCCGCCGGGCGCTTTGATCCTTTGACAACCCGGTCATGCTAAAAAAAAAAAATGCAAAGAGGCGCACTTGAAAAGAGAGGATAAGGAGTATGTCTCAAATAATACACATCAGTAGATGGATTTGATAGAGCCTCAGAGTGACGGATGCTTTTTTTTCTTTTTTTTTTCTTCCTCTGTGCAACCCTTTGCTCTCTTTAGAGTTGCATTTGTGAAATGAATCTTGTGGCAGAGGAGGAGAGAGGTGAAACACATTTCAGATTCTGAGGGCTTATCGTGCCGGCGCCTGATTATAGCACAGGCTGTTGTTTCCCCTGGCTATATTAGGATTGCAGGGTTTGACTTACAACTAGAATCATGGAGTATGTCTGCCCTTTAGGCAGATTTAGAAGAAAACCTAAAGCTAACACCCTATATCACACAGTTGAGTTTCAAACATTCTATGCCTGCTGCGTTTTAGCCGAGGATTTGTAAAAGAAAATACCTTGAGCCTGCCGTGTCTCTTCCCCAACACACACACACACACATAAACCGGTGGACAATGATGACATAGCTTGTCAAAATCTGGCACCTTTAACCTTGGATATCAGCGTTATTGCTTTCCGGTGTTACCTCAACCACAGATACAGTGGGTGGTTAAGTTGCCATCATGAGCTGAGAAGCGGCCAGAAGCAGGGATAAAGCAGCAACAGCATCTTTTCAATCTCTGACGAGGAGTGTGTGTGTGTGTGTGTGTGTGTGTGTGTGTGTGTGTGTGTGTGTGTGTGTGTGTGTGTGTGTGTGTGTGTGTGTGTGCGTGCGTGTACTCGCCATCCCTAGTAGGAGATCTATCATCTCACCAGGCAGAGCTGCAGGCAGGCTAGTTTTCCACTGATGGGCCCCCCTGCCCTGCTAATAGATCCATTAATTTCTGCGAATAAATCCCAATATCATATAAATGACATTAAATAGGGAGATGGCATGATTTAATACTTAAAAAAAAAAAAAAAATGATTCCCACTAAAAAAAACAAAATCATTAAACTAATTTGATGTGACAGCGCAAAGTCGAAATAATTCAGGCACTTGAGTTAATGTTTTTTCTTTTCAAATGTCTCCTCTCCTGCTCGCAATTAAATTGGCAATTATGAGTGTGTACGCGATTGATTCCAGAATAATATCAATTCATTTCTGATCCCAGCCTCCTCTCGTCATCATAACAAAAAAAAAATAAAAAAGGCATATGCACGGTTGGACTGTTAACGAGTGAGACAACAAGCTTGGAGCAGGAAGTTGAAATATCGCACACACACACACACACACACACAGTTTCTCAGGACTCATAATAAAGGTGAAACCCGACGGACTTTGTCTCAATTTCCTCATCTTTTTCTGCTATCGCCACTTCAATTATGAATGAAGATGTTTGATTACAACAGGAAGAAAGGAGCACAGATTAGAGAAATCTGCTATAGTGTGTGTGTGTGTGTGTGTGTGTGTGTGTGTGTGTGTGTGTGTGTGTGTGTGTGTGTGTGTAATCAGTGCCTTGATGGTGCAGGTTAAAATGCTGCTGATTACACTGGATGAGGAAAGAGATTGATAGAACAGGAGACACTTGTTAGCATTTCCTAATGAAGATAGATTAAAAACTATAAAGCATTCGGGGAGATTTGGATACAACGTGAATATTGTATCACATCCAGAATCCTGTGCAAACCGATAATAACCATTCACCGGTGCCAAATTATTCTCCTAGTATGACTTGGCCAACCTGAAATTTCCTTCCTGAATAGCGCTGCATTCGAGGAAGTCAAGAAGCCTAATGACAAATCAAAGGGTGTACGCTATACATTCCTGTGATGTAGATTCAAGAGATGTAGGCTCAATTATTATGCTGTCAAAGGTGTGTGTGTTTGTGTGTGTATGTGTGTGTGTGTGTGTGTATGCGCTTATGCAGGTTTTTGCGTGGGTGTGCAGCTATGAGCCCTATTTTGTGTGTCCCACTGAAGTCACTGCTTTAATTAAAGCATGAAGAGATGTAAAATGCATGGCCCCCAGGTTCACTGCTCCTTTTCTTACATTATTAAACCAACTCAAGCCAATTACAATCAGTAAACAAAAACAATCCATCCTTGAGCTTCTTATTTTTTTTCATTTTTGAAAAAAACAAACTACAAGGGTCCAGTCGCACCAGCAATGACAACAGCATATTTCGCACCGAATTGAATTATTTGGCAGGAAAGAGAGAATTCTCTCGTGGACAGAATGAATGTATTAAGAGTAGGCCAATACCATGACTTCAATATTGGTTCAACGAAACTTTTTGGGATATATTTATATACATTGATATTATAAAATCCTCTAACATTTTTTTTAGCTCCTACTACATGAGTTGTGTCTCTGTGTGTAAAGTTTTTCCTGCGTGCCTCTATGACATGTAACATTAAACAGCCAATCACTAGCATTATTAGATCTTGGTAGAAGCATGCTGTATGCTTATTGGCTCACTGACGCTGATGAGATTTACTGCGTTCTCTAATATGGAGGAATTAATCGACCGGGTCTTGGAGAAGCAGCTAAGTGTGCTTAAATCAGTGTTCTATAGTGCAGTGAAGGGAGTGCCGATGTAATGCCTCGCAGCAACACATCGGGGCAGAACCTGAGATGCAGGAAATCATGGTATGTGAACCAGACCAATCTGACTGCATCACATTTACGATCTAGCGGCTTCGGATGCCCAAAGGGATACAACACGAGCTGCACGCTGAACGCAACTCTGACGTGTTCATCTGCCACCCTGCCCTGGGAGCGACCCACAGAGGGAGAGAGTTTGCCTTCGCTGCAGCCGCATAGCAGGGAGTTTTTCTGGCTGGAAGAAACTTGATACCTTAATTCGGCAATATATTTGGAATAATAAACAACCTACAGTAGGCTAAAATACTCTACCCTGCAACGTACCTCAAACACGGAAGGCTTAGCCCTCCCCAACCTTAAAGTGTATGACAGAGCCTTACAGCTACGGGCCCTCAGAGTGTGGATGGACCCCTCAGCTACAGTCCCAGAGACATAGAGCAAAACCTCACTGGAAGTCTAAGACTGCAAGACCTTGCCTTTGCAGGTGTGTCCCCAAAAAAGTGTATGCTAGCCTATGGCCCTATATCACCAACACATTGACTAACTTTAAACAGGTGGAGGAGCAACTATGCTACATTAACAAGTAGCATTTGAACACCCCAATTTGGCACAATAAACACTTAATGTCTGGTAACAAACCCTTTGCTTGTAAGCAGTGGAGTGACAGAGGCATTTATCTGTAAACCAGTTATTCAATGAGAAAGATATGTAGGTAGTAGATAACTTTATTGTCCCCGTGGGGCAGTTGGGTTTGCGTCACAATCGCAAGGCACTTTATAACAAGACATCAGACATAATACAAACAAATAATTATTATATCAGACACCGACAAACAAAAAATGAAGAATATACATCACACACTACAATACACTATACACCCTTGGGTATGGTCAGACCAGCTGGACGACTAGCTTATTCTGACTGATTTAAGGCTTTTATGGCCGAAAGAAAATTTATATCGGTTCTTGATCAGAAGGGGTAAGCAGAAACAACGCATAGATGGCAGTAGTTTAAAATGTGATGCCAGGGGGTGTGTGTGGTCACATACAATGTTATTAGCCTTTCTCACCAGTCTGTCAGATATGTTGAGTTTTTAAGACCTGAGAGCTAGTTTTGAGGTCCCCAGGACATCCCTCTTCTTGTATCTGCGCTTAAGATCAGCCCTAAAATGTTATGGAGTACCATGGGGTCTTGAGGCGCACCCAGTCATTAAATTGTTTGTTGAGTTTCCTGTGAGAGGATTAGCGTCCAAGATCTATGCTTAACTGTTGCAAGTATCTATAGAAGAACTCCCAATAGCAAGGAAATGGAAACGAGAGCTGAGCCCTGAGGGGAATGCAATTAATTGGGAGACAGTTTGGGACAACATTTCCCATTGCTCCAAGAACCCAAATCACCAGCAGATCCACTTCAACATATGTCATAGGACATATTTGACTCCTCAGAAGAGATAGGTCTATAAAGTCATTCCCACTCTCTACTGCACATTCTGTCAACCTGAACAAACTGGATCTTTCCTGCATATGGTCTGGGAGTGTGAACAGGTGCATGAGTTCTGGAATAAAACAACATCAATAATATCTAATGTGATAGGATGTCGACTTCCTACTAACCCGATTGTTTTGTTACTTAATGACAACTCTAAATTACACCTGCTTGGGAGACGGAGGAAAGTTTGGCTAGCTTGCTCAACCACAACCAAGAAAATGATAGCTCAGCTCAGCGCTGCCCCCCCCCCACTCGCTTTGTATAAAACAGTGGTTGGCTTATTTTCTAGACATAGTTATGCTTGAGCTCTCTACAGCAAGGATTAACAAAGCCAAATCATCGACTATAGACCTATGGAAAAACACAGCGGCACAAGTGTCAGTCCTAATGACCTCAGCATCACAAGAATTAGAAGAGAGCGACTAGGGATGGTGTGATTTCTGTTTTTGTTTATTTTTTTATTTTTTTTGAGACCACAGAGGGTGGGGGGTGGGAACGGGTTTTTGTTCTTGTTCAATTGTATTTGGATGTTCTGTGTGTTCTAAATATAAAAAAAATATATAAAAAAAGGAAAGGAGGGCATATGAAAACACTGTGCTGCTCCAACTCCCCCTTGGGATGGAGAGGTATCTTAAGAGGGTTGACATGATGAAAACGCGTGCTTGTTAGGGGGAACAAGAAAAGAATAAGCGAGAGGAGGACGAAGATGAAGAGAGTGCAGAAAAAATTCAGGAGAAGGCAAAATGCTCAAAGCAGGTGGGGGTGGGGAGGTTAATGTTCTAGAGAACCAGGTTATGATATGATGTACTTTTATCCCTGTTGTTTTTATTTGCAGGGGTTTATTATATCCACTGCAAATCTGCTCTGGCACATATGGAGGCTGCCACTCAACGCTGCAGCCAATAAAGCTGGTAGTGCTCCGTGTGCAGCTATGAATTCATTCCCTTCCACAAGTAGCTATTCATATTAAAACAAGCAAGGATATGAGAGGAAGCGCACATATTAAAGCCTGATGATGTCTTGCACCCCCCGTTCGCCACCCGCCCGACCACCTACACATCCATCTATCTATCCATCCAACCATTCATCCATGCTGCGGTTCTCTTCTCTATCTGTGTGTAGCTCCGGTTTTTATTAAACGGGGAGCGAAGCCAAGCTCCAGCCAAATTTGGACGGAGACAGCCCTGTGTGCACAGAGGCAAAAAAAAAAAAAAATTAAATAAAAAGATTAAGCAAGAGAAGAAAAAGAAGGAGAAGAAAGATAGCCATGGACAGTCCAGATGGAGACTCACTAGACTTCTCACTTCACGTCGAGTGTGTGTGTGTGTGTGTGTGTGTGTGTGTGTGTGTGTGTGTCGTCTGCGATCCATCACCCAATCTGCCAGCAGAGGCAGAGCTCAGCTTTATCGCACGCTAAAAACTGGCTCAGAGCTCCTCTAATTGGCTCGAACGTTGCTGCCATCCTTCCATATAGTTCTGTCAGAGAGGGAGCTAGTCAAGCATGATCCATTGGCCTGACGTCCTTGCTCGAACCTATGTGAATCTCCTCATGATGTCGGTGTGATTGGACCCTCCGGGAGCAATCTTTAAGGCGCCTATAGGGAGAATTAAACCTGAGATGTCCTGAAGTCCTCAAGACTATGTTTTCTCCTTCCATCCTTGTGTGCTATCTAGTTTTGGCAGGCCTCTGCCTGCGCCACCATCCCTTCCTCTGTTGCTCAGTCGCCTCCTCTCCTCTTTTTCCACATCCCATCTTCAATCACTCATTCTTCTTCCCCCACACATCTTTCTTCCCCTCCTTGATGTGTGCAATCCCTTAATCCTCTTCATCTCGCATGCGTTGGGGTCTTTCCTTTCTTCCTTCTCACACCTCCAGCTCCTATGTTTCTTCCTCCTTCCGCCTCTGTTCTCCGTCCCAACCTCACATCCATCCCTCCGTCCCTGCGACCACCGTTATCCGCCATAGTCCGTCATCATCCAGTCATTACTGGCCAAGTTTCCCTCCCTTTCTCTTCCGTCTATGACCTTTCTTCCCTCTACAGCTGTCCACATCGCTGCTGTTCTCCCTTCCTTTTTATCCGTCAGTAAAACCCAATCTGTCCCCTCCTCATCCCTTCATCGTCCTCATTCTCTGCTGTTCCCCCCGATGCCTCTGTACGCTGTCTCATATGCCCACCGAGAGCGATGTGACACGGCTTGATGTTTACCTTCTTTCAACAGGAATCACTGCTTTAATAATGTTTTTATTGGGTGTCACTAACACCGGGCGTTCCAGGATCTCCGGGATAATATTTGCCTAATTATTCCGGCTCCGATATTGCCATTTAATGAAATTTGAGACATAATAAAAGAAATCACATTACAGAGGAGAGCAGATAATGTTAATATCTACTGTCAATTTAACTGATTATATACTGTAAAGCCTCTCTTCTCCTGTTTGTGGAGACATCACGGAGTTTAAGAACAGTCTATTAAATGCCACTTAATTATATGATAAGACTAGTAATGTGCACACAGACACACACACACACACACACACACACACACACACAGCCACACACACACACACACACGCGCAAACAAGTGCATAAATCATCATACAGGCTCACAGAGAACTTAGCGAAGTCTCTCTGGAATCACTTTCTAAAGAGAGGCCCTCCGTGTCATATTGAAAGGAATTACAATTAATAATGTTATTCTAGCAGCATGACTCTAAGAATTACAATGACCACCATTAAAGGGAACCATAATAACTGTTAATATGGATAGGATAATGGGGTTAAAATACCTTATTGCCAGCTATAATTAAATGTGTAACACGCCACGTAAACATAAATGCCCGAATCGAACTCCAGTTAAATAAAAAAGTCTACTGCAAGGTTGAAGACACTGTGAGTATGTATATTTAAGTGAAACAATGTGACAAGGATTAGGGGTCCAGGGCACCACTTCTCCTATTTTCTCATAGACCATAGCTGTGCTTGAAACCGTTCCCTCATTCCCTCACTCACTATTCCCTACATCAGTTTCTGCAGGTTTCATCAAGTCAAATTTAAGACTTTTTAAGACCATGACAATTAAGACCCTTATCACAACATTAACGGAGCCCTGCATCAAGTATTGCTTAACTTGCACTTCCCCATAGCTGAAGAATAAAATCTGTTTTATGTCTGTGGTACAAACCAGAAAGAGACTCGCGCCAATAACACAAAAGCTGATTGGCTGCAATATAAGTTGCATGTTGGTCTCCTTTGTAGTCATAATACAGCAAAATAATATTTGGACTAGCGAAAGAAAGAACTACAACACCACGGAATAAAAAAAAGAAAAAAGAAGAAAAAAAAGAGCATTAGAGGTAGCGTTGCATGGACGTAGGAAAATGTAGACCTGTTTAAAATGATTTAAGACCTAGAACACAATACTTTAGCGAATTTCAGACTTTTTAAGGCCTTCAATTTTGATTTGGAAATTCAAAATTGTTTAGGACGCCGAGGAAACCCTGTGCATAGTGTTTATTAAATAGTTAACTATATATTCGACCAAAAGAGATTTCGGAAACTCATTGAAAAGATTGTTGCGTCAATAGATGCGGCGGTTATTTGTGTGACGGCGGCGGGCGCGCTGCAGCATCATGTAAACAAACTGAAACTAAAATACGTCTAATACGTCCCTGAACCAAGCGGAGCCCTCCAGAGAATAGTAAAAGGATTTATATTATATATGTTGCATGTTACATTTCCACTGTTTAGAAAACAAAAGCCCGCTCCATTTTTCCTTTGCAGTTTTCGCGGGTGATTCTGCTTCTTCTCCTCCTCCTCCTCCTCCTCCTCCTCCGGGAAAACCCGACCGCGTTGCATTGTGGTATACGGGAGTTAAATGTAAGGTACATCGTATGTACACTCAAATTAGCTGTGCATTGTGGGTGTTTTATAGTGGACAATATAGTGAATGAAATTAACTGTGAAGAATTCAAACACCACTACAAAATGGCGAACACACTATACAGTGCACTATTTCCGTGATAGGCAACGGTTTGGAACACTTGTGTTTCAGGATTGATATCGGTGAACCTCCAGGACTCGGATTAACTTTCCTGGGTTGAATTTGTAGCATGATATTATCAGTTTACTGCTGTGTACAAAATGTCCTTATCTGACAAGGACATCACTGATTTACCATCAGCAGTTTTTTTTGTGTATTTACACAATCAACAGTGAAGCATCGTTTATGACACTATGATAATGTTTTCACCGAACCCTCTTGAAGACGAGGGGATGCATCTCAAGGGGCCTTTTGTGTAAACAATACTATTTGTTTATGTACTGTTAGGGAAAGTAGAAGAGAGTGCTCGTAAATAACAAATAGTGGAAGATGTAGCGATGCCTCTTCCCAGGGGGACATACTTGACTCATGTGGAGATTTTATATCTCTTCCATGGAACGTAATTTCTTTCCCAATGGGTGAGTTTATCCTGACAGAGTGTATCCTGAAACATATTGACTTTTATTTGGATTATTTGTGCAAAAAAAAAAAAAAAAAAAAAAAAAAAAAAAAAAAGATTCCATGTCGTATTACTTGTTATGTTTGGCCAACAATGGAAATCGGGTAAACTAGAGACTCTGAATATCCTCACTGTCCTCACTATCACAGGTCTGTTCTCTCTGGGGACATTTCCTGACAGTGCCAGCTCCCAGGACTGTCCTCAGAAAATGGAGGATCTCTCTTTGGCTAAACTATAAAATCACACATTTTGTTCTTGTTTGTTTTGATGATGCAGGCCCAACCCCCTTCTCCATGCCACTGTCTGTCAAACGCTTACTAGTAACGCGCCCACCAAGAAAATTATAGTTGAGCTCCGCTGCAAAAACTCACATTTCCTCACATCTCTCTCAAGGTAAATTCTATATTATGCGGTAGCAGACTCGGAGCAGACTCAGCAGTCTAAGCAGACAATGGTGTAATCAACAGTGAACCAGTGGGGCACTGAATCCATTCCTGTGAGTACAGAGAGGGAGAGAGGCCAGCGAGGAGGTCCGGGGTGGGGGGGAATGAAGGATGTTACCTGGGTGTTTGTCTGACAGTTCTTCCTCTCTGTATCTTCACCCCTGCTGGCAGCACTCATCAACAATATTAATCAAAGTCTGATGTCTGCTCAATTAGACCATGGCTCTGCTCGACAACAACCAAACAACACGGAGCCTCAGGTGCACAAATATGCACACATAGGCCTACATAAAACATGCATGCATAAAACAATATGCACAATCAGTAGTAGCAAAATAGAAGCATTTTATCCCCTCACAAACGTAATCCACAGAAATAGTCTCTTTTTGTACAGTAGCTGCACAACGCAGTACCTCTCGTTAGCAGCATGGAATAGCAGTAACAGGTAACCCTTCACAATTCAAGGACCTCAACACCGAGAAATCATTTAGCCTGATGTCAATGTACTGCACACAGCCGCTCTCATGATTGCCAACCTTGACAGTCTGTGCTGATTATTACCAAAGGATAAAGATATGGCTTTCTGCAGACGAGATGTTGAGACGTTGCTCTTCAGGTGGCCCTTTGAATTATAGTTATGTTTTGATTCAACACTTGAGTTTGTATACATGAAAAACACCAGAATTTCACTGGGACAAAAAAGTAAATGTACAGTATGTAGCTTCTAAATTTGGTAGTTTTTCACCGTCTTTCACTCACTCTTAAAGGAGCCGTAGCAAATCTTTTTATTTGGTTTTACTGCAAAACTCCAGCCTGGAAACCATTTGCAAACTCATGTTTCATTTGCTCGTAAATAAAACAGATTTTCTATCGAGGATGAAAAAGTGGAATCAGTGTGTCTGTGTTGAACCCCGCATTTTGGACACAGCTGCCTTAAACTCCAATCTGTATCTCTGCCTTCTTTTCATAAATCATCATCCTTTCTTGTGACGCTCGTAGTGTCTACAAGGCGTCTTGCATTTTGATCTGACTGGGCCCTCGCTCACTCGACATCATGCAGTGGAACTCAACAGGATAGATGGCAGAAGTGGGAAAAAAAAAGAAAAGGCCAAATGCTCACTCTAGGATACAATCTGCAAAATCAGAAATAAGCTGGAAAAAAAACTGATGTTGCTTAACACTGTCTGCTTCCTATCCAAGCATCAATTTAATGGCAAAGACTGGTGTCATGAGTCAGTATATTGGTAGGTCCAGTTGTAAAGCCCCAGGGTCCAGCATAATGGAGGAAGGATGTTCTGTATACTCAAGTTATTTATCCTCCAGTCATCCCTCTTCCTCCTCGGTACATCCCTCTGTTCTGGCATGTTATTAAAAACAAACAGCTCTATACTCTTTGGACTACTGGTGTCCTTGCTGCTGCTCATCCACAGTTGTCAGCCTGTATGACACACACACACACACACACACACACACACACACACACACACACACACACACACACACACACACACACACACACACACACACCAAATCTAATCTGGGAATTTCATGACAATATGAGGCCACTTAGCACAATTGACACATATGAGTTTGTATCACAGGAAAGAATGACAAAGAATTAAAAGTTGTTTAAGTGTATGCGTTTATGTTTAAGTTTTACTTTAAGCTTTGGCATTATAAGTAAGGATGTGTTCTTGACTTAAACTTTTAAGACAACACACAAACTAATGAAGTCATTGTGTATGATGATCTGATTAGGATATACCAGACAGTTGTGTTTAGCTAAGATGCAGATAAGCCTTTTACATCTGTTTAAGAAAGGGATGTCCACATTATTTTATTTGGATTGTGTTCTATCCTACAGGCCCATACGGAGAAATCAACCACCAGGACAAATCTCTGTTCTGGCAATAGCTGACCTGACCCAGCACACGTTCACACATGCAGGACTGCTGCTGAGGACCATGGGAGTTCTCCACAAGAGGGTTGACAATAGACCAAATTATATTCTCCAGACTGTCCTCACCAGGAAGACCACACCAGTGGTCATTGTTGTAAGCACTGATAAACTACCCATCTTTGGTTCATTTCTAGAACTTTAAATGAAATAGCTCCAAACCGGCGTTCCGAGCCTTTTTTTGTACACATCATGCTATTTACACAACTCCTACGTTCAAGTTGTTACTCATGCCACACATCATTGGAAAGCTACACCACTTGTGATTGAGTTATGTAAATGATATACGATCACAACAGCAGGTACAATTACCGCCTCTGTCCGAGTAACAAACGATAAAAAATAAAAATCGAGCAAACTCACCTTTGATGCCTCCTTTGTTAATCCACCGATTGATAATATTCTGAAAAAAACCGTCTCATTACATTGATAAAGGTCCAGACGATCAAATCCAGTAAACTATCAGACCTTTTGATTGACACCTCATTTGAACCAATAGGAGCTTCCTTGTCTCATCCACAGCCTACAATAGCCTACGAGTACTTGTGGTGAAAGAAGGTGCACGCCCCCTCTTTTTTTAGTTACAGACCCAGCATCTAGTGGTGAGATTGCAGATTGCAACAAACTGAACACCCCTCAGCTCACCTGTCCCTTTCCAAGCGTGTAGTATACCCAATGGTGGCCTACAGGTAACGTAAAAGTGTGAACGTCCCTCTCTAGAGCAAGTGTTTGGTTTGTCCGTTCTGTCGTCGTTGACAGTCAATCAGGTGAAGAAGGAGCTAAAAAAGATCAAGGCAAGAAAGGCCCCGGGCCCAGATGGAATCCGCTCCAGACTGCTTAAAGAGTGTGCAGATCAGCTTAGTGAGGTCATCCTGCACATCTTCAACCTGAGCCTGGAGCGAGTTCCAGTCCTGTGGAAGACTTTGTGTGTGGTCCCAGTACCTAAAACTGCACATCCCAGGGAGCCCAACCACTTCAGACCGGTAGCCTTAACTTCTCACCTGACAGACTGATCTCATAAAGTGCCGTATGTATGACACGTCAATTTGTATGCTGTTTTGGTGTGTTATCAAGACGCATAAACGCTTTTTAGCGTGTGGTGGATGGGTAAAACACAGGAGTTACACCCAGGAGAGCTGGGATCGCATCCCACGTGTGGCGTTTTTAAAAACAGTTTCTTTCCTAAACCCAACCGTTTATTGTTTTCCTTAGCGTGTGACGTTGGTCACCGTCGTCATCTATCTATCACAAAGATCACGGTCGCACCTGGAGAACACTGGGAGCCCTGTGAGGGTCATGTTTTTTAATTTCTCCAGTGCTTTCAATACAATCCAACCATGACTGCTCTGGGGGGAAGCTATTGGGAGCGGGAGTTGACCCACACCTGTCCGCATGGACCTTCAGTTACCTCACTGACAGACCACAGTATGTGAGGCTCCAGGACTGTGTGTCTGATGTGGTGATGAGCAGCACAGGCGCACCACAGGGTACAGTGCTCGCTCCTTTTCTCTTCACCCTGTATACAGCGGACTTCAGGCCCAGCACAAGCAGCTGTCACATGCAGAAGTTCTCTGATGATACTGCCATTGTTGGGAGGGTATCAGAGGAGAATGATCAGGAATACCGGGAGGTCATCTGGGACTTTGTCAACTGGTGTGAGTCAAACCACCTTCACATCGACGGCAGCAAGACAAAGGAGATGGTGGTTGACTTATGCAGGAGGCCACCTGGTACTACACCGGTGAACATCCAGGCTGTCGACATCGAGATGGTGGAGACATACAAATATCTGGGTGTTCAACACAACGATAAACTGGACTGGTCCAAAAACACAGACGTCCTGTACAAAAAGGGCCAAAGCCGTCTCAGGCGGAGGTCCTTTGGTGTGTGCAGGACTCTGGTAAAAACAAACAAACAGTCTATGACTCTGTGGTTGCGTCTGCAATCTTTTATGCAGTAGCCTGCTGGGGAGCTGGGAACACAGAGAGGGACAGGAAAAGGCTAAAGAGACTGGTGAAGAGGGCTAGCTCTGTTCTGGTCTGCCCTCTGGACACCATAGAGGAGGTGGGGGGAGAGGAGGATGTTAGCCAGGGCTGGCATCAATCATGGGCAACACCTCTCACTGCAGACCGCTGCACCCTCAGTGCAAGAAGGAGCACTACTGCGGGTCCTTCATTCTGGCAGCAGTCAGACTCTTTAATGCAACATCATACTGTAGCACTGCTAGCTGTTTCTGCAATATGAGCAATCACTGGACAATATTCTGCACTATGCATATATATATATATATATTTATTACTCTGTTACCTTCAACTGTGCAATATCTCATCTGTACTCATCCGCACCTTACTCGTCTGTATATCTGTGTTTATATACTGTCTGTTTATATAAGGGTGTTTATTGTGTAAATGTTTTATTAATATTATTATTATTATTTTACTACAACTAATTCAATTTTTTTCCATTTCTTATACTTTATGTATATTTCTTCTCCTATGTCTACTTAATGTGCATTTGTGTTATTCTGATGTGTGTATATTTTTTCTTCTTTTGAGCTGCTGTAGCACAGGGGCCTGTTGCAAAAAACCAGGATAAGGGATTAAGCCGGGATATTCAATTTATCCTGGATGAATTTAGCTTTGATTTGGTTGCACAAAAGTAGGTTGCATTAAACCCAGCCAAGTAACCATGGAGATGTATTCTTTGCAGCTAGCCTGCTCCAGAGCAGGCTAACATCCAGGCTAAGATTAATCCTGGAGTCTTATGTGTTAAATCAGCTGCCACTCTGATCCGAAATAAACGTGTTGGGGGGCAGGGGGATCCTTCCACACCGTGCTGCGGTGGAGACTTTTAGCGTCAATAACGACGACAATGGCACCTGACCAAACGTCCGTATTTTACGAGATGGGAGTGGGCTTCTTAATCTTTTTATTTTGGTGCGGTCACTATTCATCTTCGAGCTTGGGTGTGAGAAGAAAAAAAAACATTCATAATAATAGGCTACATTGTTTTACAGATATGCTTACAGTGTGTATTGAAGTCACTTAAGCTAGGCTCCTTCTTTTTCTAGTCATGTTTGTTCTGTATGAACATTATTTGTAGAAAGATATTTAGAATTAAACATAGCTTATAGAGATTGGTGCATATGGTTGTAAAACATATTCTCGCATTATGAATAAGGGTTTGAAATTAAGCCTAGTCCTTAGGGTCAATTTCCCGAGGAACATTAATTCCCTCTGCTCACTTTTAAGGCAGAGTAGGCTAAATAATAAAACATTTTATTTATATAGTGATTTACAGGATACTCAAAGACACTTTACAGTAAAACCAGCACATAACAGATACAGCAATAAAACCAACACTTAAAATAAGCATATTAAAAGCAATTAAAACAGAGTGTAGCTAAACTTTGTAAAAATGTGGAGTGACTAGTAAGTAAATCTTTAAATCCTTACGCATTCAGTCGGTCCACTATTGTCCGTCGGGCTTTTTCTCTCTGTCTGATAACAGCCGTATTTCCCTTTTTGCATATTATAGCCTATGCTTCCACTCCTCGTAACTTTCCATTAGAAGCTGCTGCTCAGCGGGTGAAACATATGCCGCACGCGTCTTCTCCATTTCTGCATCAGTAAATCTGTGATCGATACCGTGGTCTATTTAAGAAAGCCGTGAACGTGCACTTATCCCAGCTATCTACACGTGGCTTGACATAGCTTCACCGTCTGATCCTGGCTCGGCAAACGTGCAACCGATTAAGCCACGATGAGGGGATCACACTAAGTCAAGCTGCGCTTTTTCAGTTATCCTGGATATCTTCATTCTACTTTTATGCAACAGGCCCCAGGAATTTCCCCAGTGTGGGATTAATAAAATCTATTTTATCTTATCTTCTGGGCTACTGTAGAAACTTGCGGTGCAACGTAGCGGCCTTAATGGAAGAGGATCCGCCCCTCCTATGTGGGTATGAAGGGCTGATTCTAAGCAAACAATCCACAAACAACCACAGCACCACATGCAGATCAAGGCAAGTCTTCCGTTAACTTTGGTCATCAATATGTAGATTTTGCTAAGCTGCCTATTAAATGTGACCATCAGCATGCAGGTTTTGGTGCTGCTTGTCAACCGCTAAACATTCAGTGAGTCCAACAACATGCCGATTTTGATTGTTCACCTATTAAACTATGACTGATTGGCAAAAGGAGGAAGTGTCTGCGATTCCCCGGCCCCCATTTTTGGGCCCTTGTTACCTGTTCTTTATGCATTAGACCGGAGCACTCAGGACAGCTCATGCTAATTCTCTCCCCGAAGAAAGCAATTAGACCACCACACTCATCTAATGCTCGGAGGAGGGAGTGGGAGGGAGAGCGTCAGTGGGTGGTTGGGAAAGAGAGGTAATGGCAGGGTGGAAGAGACGGAGCGAGGAGCGAGTAGAAGAGAGAAAGCGGCAAGGGATGCTTTCCTGGCCATCGCATTCCCAAGAACCATTCACTCCTCATCCAATTATGAGTCGTAATTATAATTTTATCAAGGTTTGGTCCTTAAAAACTGTTGGTCCTGTATAATGAAAGTGGAATTATTTGAATGGTAGCACAGGGAATTGAGTGTATAGCAAAGGAACAGTGTGTGAATTTGTGCCTGAGCAGAGGTGAAAAGCACTGTCAGTTTAATTGAGTTTTTGGGTTTATTATTATAATTTCAAGCCAAAACCAGGTCCAAAATTGCCTAAACATTACACATCTATGAGACAGTTGAACATCAGTATTTCCCACACAGATTTTTTTTTTTTTTTTTTTTTAAACGCTATTTGGGGAATTACTGGACTTGTTGGGGCTTTCTAAATTATAGAGTGTGGTCTAGACCTACTCTATGTGTAAAGTACTCTTGTTATGATTTGATACTATAAATAAAATTGTATTATTTAAAACAGTGTATTCGTTCAGCTGCATTTCCTTTCCCTGCTCTCCTCCGTTTCTCTGTCACTCACTCGTCACTCTCACATAGGGGAGACACACACACACACACACACACACACACACACACACACACACACACACACACACAGTCTATCTCCATGAAAACGAGAGAAGACTGCTGGCGAAATTCACAAGTTCACGAAAGGTTGGTATCTCGTTTAACACCTTTACACATTAAAAAGTGCTATAAAAATATTTTATATTCTGAATACAATGTTGTCAGTGTGTTAATGTGTTAATGTTGGAGTCCCGACCCGACCCTTAACAAACAAGCGCCTGCTTTAGAAAGTTAACTAGTTGCACGTTTGCGGTAAAATGCAGTTGGGTTGTCGAGGTCAAAACACTATATGTAGCATCTGTGACTCAAATAAACTTATTATAAATAAGGTTAGGTCTTTTTTTTACTCTTACACTGAATGTTTGCTGCTTCTATCCAGATTAGGTTAGAGTATTGAAAAGTATTTTCCGCAACTGAAAAAGGCACGTGTTGAGGATGAGAACCAGCCTGAACCGGAGGTATCAGTCTGAAACAGAGCTGAACAGTCCAAACCCCCCCCCCACCCCGTGCACAACAAATTGCTTTCTAATCTGTGGGAAACACTGAACATCTTATTCCAAAAGCATAGGGCATCAATATGCTGCTATAACAGCTTCCCCTCAACTGGGAAGGCTTTCCACAAGATTATTGAACCTGGCTGAAGGGATTTGCTCCCATTCAGCCACAGCATTGTTGAGGTCGGCAACTAATGTTGGGTGATAAAGCCTGACTCGCAGTTGAAGTTCCACTTCATCCCAGAGGTGTTGGATGGAGTTAAGGTCAGGGAACCCTCTGCAGGCCAATCAAGTTCTATCACACCAAACCAGGAAAACCACTCCTTGATCGACCTGGCTTTCTGTCATGTTGAAATAGGAAAGGACCTTCCCTCAAACTGTTGCCACGAAGTTAGAAGCAGCATTTAGATTTTGCTTAATTGGAACTGCTTTCAAATATGTCATCCATGCACATTTAAAACACAGAGTTGACAGTATTTTCACCAAACACAACCCCAATTTGGAGAGAATAGCAAATGCAAAGCCAGTTAATAATAATGTAGTCTATATCCACGACGTTGCACTTCCGGGATTGCTCCGGTCTGCCGGAAATTCCACCGGATGTCCTTCTTTTCGGCCGGCTGTCCGTCGCCTTCCGCTTTCTTTGTGTTGCAATTTTAAACTCCGGTCGATTAACGAGGACTATGGTTAACTGCTCCTCAGATCCCTGCAGGGTAAAGTAGTTTTCTGTTGCACAACTAAAACAACTTTTGAACGTGCAATTTCCACCAAAACAAGTGCTTGTGTTGTTATCGTTTTCATTTAATTTAAATTTTTCTTCTTTGTTATTTAGTTTTGTAATCGGATATTGTGGTATTTTCTTTTTGTTTTTATGTCTTTTCAGTATATGTGGAAATGTTTTAATATTGTCTGATTAAATGTTGTTTTGGACCACAGGAAGACTAGCTGGTCGTCTAGGCGTCAGCAAATGGGAATCCTTATAATAAATACAAAAAATCAAAATACAAAGTTCCTTCCCGAGGCTATTTTGCAGCAGCGCCGTGGCTCCGTCTGGCACTTAGCGGGGCCCATGACGATTGCGATTGGTTTAAAGAAATGCCAATAAACCAGAGCACGTTTTTTATTCCCATCCCGGAATGCTGTGTGAACTAGCCAGACCCTCCTCCGCAGCGCTGCGGAGGAGGGTCTGGCAATGCGAGACTAATAATAAAGTAATACTAAGTGTGAGCCCATCAAGATAGGATGCCTCTAAGGAAAGGCCAGATGTCATGGTTAGCCACAGTCCACTTCTGGAGCTGGCAGGCACTCACTGCCTAGTTTGTCAGCACTTTTGGCCGGGTGGATGATGGCCATGGCAGGATTGCCAAACTGAAGTCTTTACCCTAAAGACAGTCACATCACTTTATTTCTCCCTTTAGCGGCACTGCATCATTCTTCCTACTTTATTATTCCAAGAACTCAAGTGCGGACGGTCAGACGGAGGTCATGATGACATTCTGAGTGTCCAAAGCTGTTTGAGTTGAGTCACACTACATCAGTCTCCACTCATGTCATCCTTCAGTATGATGCCGCTTGTTGGATTACACACCCAATAAAGTAGGCTACACGCTGCATGAATATATTTTTATTTATTTTGCAGGATTAGTGTCCAGTTTGTCTCGCATTGCCAGACCTGTCTCCAAAGCACTGAGGAGTAAGGTCTGGCAACACCACAGATACATTCTGGGATTGGAGAAAAAACACACTCTGCGGTGTTTGCATTTCTTCAAACCACTCACAAATCGTTTTAGGATGCGCTAAGTTCCGGAAGGAGCAACGGTGGCTCTGCAAAAACAGGAAGAACCTTTGGTGGATTTGCAACCCTGGATACATGGTTAAACGTAATTTGCTCTTAGTGTATCGCCGTGTGTACCTCGTGGGTTCCGCCATCCACTCCGACATAACCCCACTCCGACGCTGACGTCTAATTGTCAGAGTGGCGGCACTTCCATTGTTTTCAAACGTCCAATCACTCCGACAATTTTTGTTTCCATTAGGGTTAGGGGTTAGGGTTAGGAAATAACATGTTGGAATAGAAGCATGTTGGAATAGCAGCATTTTTTTATTTTATTTATCCTTTATTTTACCAGGTGATGTCCCATTGAGATAGTCAAACTCTCTTTTACAAGGGAGCCCTGGAGCATGTAACCGTACCTCATCCACAGCAATCTCACCAATCGGTCTCAAAATATTCCAGTTAGATAGTAAATGTCGTAAACATATTCTTTGTAAATCATTCACTGAAAGAACCAAGCAGGCCTGCCTTGTTGCACTATCCAAATTTTCTTCAAAACTTGCCATTTTCAGCGTGTAGCTTTCTTCCTCGAAGGTTGTTGTTTCCTGTAGCGAAGGGAGTTTGAGAACAGCAAGAAAAAAAGAGCGGAAGGTGAGGGGCAAAGCCTGACATGATGTCGGAAATGTTTCTTTTTTTTTTCACCTTTTGTTAATTGCATGTCTTTGTTTAAACTTAACAACTGTGAGTAAAGTTTTTGACCTTTTAAACTTGAAAAAATAAGGAGAGAAATAGAGCCAAAGATTATGATAGAGGAATAGCAAGAGGAGAACAATAATGTGCATATGTCTATAGTTTCCTGGAAAGCCCTGTGCGGTGCTGCAGGCCATGAAGCGGGGCGACAGAAACTCAGCCGTAATGTTTGTTCGAAAGAGAGGGAGGTTATTTGGAGAGGACGCTGAACCTCGATCACTCCAGGACCTGTCATTTCATTGTTTTCTGTTTACTGATGGATTGGAAACGATGGAATAAGATGGGGATGTGTGTATTAGGTTTGTCTGTCCCCCTTGGTGCCTCCTGTATATACTGGGGTTGCGTTAGGTTGCAGCTGTCAACTCATATTATATCTTGACTGACATGGCGCTGGTACTGTAGGCAAATGGTACAGAACATTTGAACAAAGTGAAGAAGAAGAGGAAACTAAGGTAACATGGAGCATATAGAAAACTAAAATACATTATACAATTCTGAAGTAATAAAGCTTTCTCCTATGATAAAATCTAAATTTAGATTAAACTCAAAATAATGCCTTTCACTCCTTTGTTCTGGCATTTATAATATATTTCAATATGCGTTCCAAAGTAAAGCAGCTCTGGTTCTGCAATCACAGGTCAAAACAAGCAATGTCAATGCTTTGTTTGTTTTTGTTTTTAAAAGAATCAATTAAATGGATTGCGAATTAATTTTTACTTAAGGTTACTTTTCAACAATTTGACCTCATTCCTTTGTCCTTTGTTATCTAGCATCATCTGTGCATATACCGTAACTGATGCTTGTTCATACAACATTCCCAATGATAGGGCTGGGAAAAAAATCAATTTGATTTTAAAATCGAGTTGTTAGGTCAAATCGATTCATATTTTCAAAAAATCGTTTTTTTAGATTTTTTTTAATCCAAATACAGTATAAATAATTTGGATGTTTAACAATCTTTGTTGCACACTGCACAGTGACTTTTCACTTAGAGAAAGGGTTTGCCTTTGCAATTTTGTTTATGTTGATGCACTTTAACTAAATACAATAAATATATATTTTAAAATATATTTACAGTTCACAGATCTTTTTTTTAGGGAAACAAAACCCAGCTCTACCCAATGAAGATAATTTAGAGCCAACTGCTGTATACATTTTTTTTTATGAATGAGTAGGTCTTTTATTTATAAATCTTTTGGAAGTAAAGGACAGTGGATGAACGCTGCTCGATCAAACTCCGCAAGTAAGCTGCAAGGTAGAAGAACAGATTTTCAGGTTTGTAGAAAATATCTGGCCAACTTCAGATCAAAGGAAATCTAACTTCAACCTTAACCAACCAGCGTTCTTGTAAATACAGCAAATTTAGTATTGGACTTCTATAAAGATTGGTGAGAAAACAACAGATTAAAATAATAATAGTCAAAATGCATGCAGCAGAGGCAGAGATATCCTGACTTTTAGACTGGAGAACGTGTCAAGCTCCGATCATTTTGGATTCTGCACTTCCCTTAAAAGGGGCGCTATGCAGTTTTGGCAATTTCTTCGTTTCCTCGCAGGTTTATCTATAGAGCTCCCCCTACGGCTTCGGAATAGATATTTGGCAACACTGCTGTAAGGGTGTTTTTTCCGCTCACAGGCTCTAGGGGGAAGCGAGATGACCACCATTCAACCCAAAAAAAAGTCATATAATCATTCCAATGACTCTGAAGCTGTTCAGTTAAGGTAAATTAAGCTAAAACAAACTGCATAGTTCCCCATAAACGCACCTTGATACAGTTGACATTTTACAACGGTCTTTTTAGTCCTTGTAATTCTCCTCAAAACCAGTAACCTGATGTGTCAAACAGTTTCCAAAGGAGTTTCCATTAAACCAAAGGGCACTTCATTACTGTTGTTCCCCATTGTCATGTAATTTTAATTATTGAATAATTACATATCAAAGCATTACAATTTTCTAACAATGCATTTGCTAATTCAGTAATATTGAGCCTTAATAACCGCAACAAAACACAAGATGACCAGAACTCTCACCCTCTGTAATGATTCCACATTAGTACTGATCAATAACCCCATCACACCGACATATACGTATAATAGTTATCCAGCAAACTGTCCCTTCAGTCAGATGAAACTTAGTATTTCACTGAGTTGATTGAGTTGCTTCCCTTGACGTTTCAATCCTGCCTCCCATTTTGCATTTTGTTCCTCGTTTTCAGAGCAGCTGTTATTAATAATGCTGCTGAATGCATTTCTACATTTCATAGTCACCACATGCTGTGGGTGAATGATGCAGAGTTCACTTGGTTGGATGAGCAGCGGGAGGCCCATGAAATATGAGTTGGGTGAGATGGTGCTGGTAAATAATCTAGATTTGCAATTCTTTGATATGGCAACATAAATGGAAAAAAACAAGCGTTGTAAACAACTGAGGGTGGACAAAATAACAGAAATAATGACATTATGACAACGCAGCCAAAGAGGAATAAAAGCCAGCAGGAAGTAGAAATCGCACTCTCAAAGAAGTTTTCAGCAATGTTACGATCTGCTGGTTGGGGACTTTGACTTCACCCTGTTTTTAATGAAACTTCTTATGAATTTATCAGTGCATGGGGACAATATTATCTTTGAATGTATATAGATAACAGTATTTTACCCCCTAGGATTTTGTTCATGCAACCTGACCTCAAATTCCTTATCTATTCTGGGACTGTGTGGAGCAATCATGAAATCTGCTGACTGACAGCAGATGCTTTGTCATAAACACCTATTGATAGTATAGTATCTGTCTGCTCATGTTAGATTTGATGTGTAACATGAATATGCCTTTGCCAAATATAATCATTCTGCAGGTTTTGTAATTGATGGTCATGCATTGAGTGCCGGACTCTTTGAAACTCTGTTGGATACCTCAACTTAGTTAAAGAAAACACAGATTGTCATCTTCTGACCCTAAAATCCATTTAATTACATTAAATAGGATACACCAGTAACTGCCTTTACTTCATTGTTTATGAGGCGTTTCCCATAAGACAGACAGAGTATCTGGCATAGTTCATAGGTTTGTATTGTCTATGATGCACACTAATGGTTCTCAACCAAGGGACCGGGACCCCCAGAGGGATCATAAAATTGATTTTAGGGCTGTAACCCCCCCACAAATGCCACATGGACAGAATTAACAAAGATACGAAAGCTGGGATGTGTCAATCCTGGAAGCAAATTCAACATAATTACTGCTGTCCTGGAGCGTTTACTCAGGGAATTGGGACAGTGGCACCATATCCTGGTGCAGGTTGTAATGTAGAGCTAAAACAATTAGTTGACTCATTGATTAGTCGATCAACAGAAGACTTCAATCTTTTAGTCGTTTCAAATGTGAGGTTTTGCTGCTTTTCTCTGTTTTGTATCCATGTCGACTGAATATCTTTGGGTTTAATAACTGTGGGCCGGACAAAACAACATCTGAAGACATCACCTTAAGGTCTCTGAATTGGGACGGGCATTCTTCTGTATTTTATGACATTTTCTGGACTAAACGATCAATCAAAAAAATATACATATTGATTGATTAATTGATGATAATAGTATTTTGATGCTAAGGAGATGTGAGCTTACATAGAAAACAATTGGCGCAGGTGTTATGCAGGTGGTGAGAGTTGCAGATAAGATATTGTGATAATTACCAAAGTAAAGCTCATCAGAAAGTTTGCTGATCCAGGACCGTCCAGACCCCTCTGCCCGGGTTAGCAAACTTTCTGTTGCTGCCGTTACACAGGTTTGGGGTTTGCGCTGGCTGAATTCAAGTTGCTACAGCAGCTAACTAAAGGTCTGTCTCCAGAGCTGTCGCACCCTCTCCCCCAGCAAAGTAGTCTCCTAGCGCCGGGAGTGAGGCAGTAGTCTATATATCGAAGACGTTTAATTTCCAGGATTGTTCAGATGTGGAAATTCCACTGGATGTCCCTAATTTTCGCCCGGATGCCTGTCACCTTTATGAGGACTACGATCAGATCCCTTAAGGGTAAATTGAAAATCTAAGTTTTCCGTTTAGTTTTTTTTTTTTTTTTAGATTATTTTTTGGCCATTTTTAGGCCTTTATTGACAGGACAGCTGAAGACATGAAAGTGAGAGAGAGGGGGAATGACGTGCAGCCAAGGGCTGCAGGTCGGAGTTGAACCCGGGCCCGCTGCGTCGAGGAGTAAACCTCTATATATGGCCGCCTGCTCTACCAACTGAGCTATCCGGGCACCCACGACTAAAAGAAACTTTTGAACTCATTCCACCAAAACAAGTTCTTTCCCGAGGCTATTTTGCAGAGGCACCGTTGCTCCGTCCGGCACTTAAGAAATGCCAATAAACCAGAGCACGTTTTTCTCCTTTCCCTGAATGTTGTGAGAACTAGCCAGACCCCTCCCCCCTAGAGTGCTGTTGAGGAAGGTCTGGCAATGCGAGCCTAGATAAACGGTAAATACATTAAATTCTGTGTCGTTCTGCAGCTAAAGTCTCGACAAAATGTATCGAAATGAATCATAATCAGCAAAGCAGGAGGAAAAAGAGAAGCAAGAGATCGCTCTTCTTCTCTAAGGGAGAGAAACAGAACGGTAATTTGTTTGCGCAGCAGAGCCTTCATGCTGCCATCAGAACCGGCTGGCCTTGACTCAAACCAAACACATCAGTGCCCCCCCCCACCTCGCCGTCTCTCTCAATGTGTCTGCTGAACAAAACAAAATGCTCTTATCGAGCAGAGAGGGGGAGGCAGTTATTAGTGCTCTCTGATGAGTCTCTTGGCTTCGGTCTGGTTTTGCGTATTCCGCTGACTGATTCAATTACAATGGTGAAGTACAGTGCTACAGGTGGTGCATGAAAATGTAAATTAAAAAGCGGTTATTTTGTTTGCTAGAGGTGAGCGTATGAGAGATGTGCACATAAACCCACACTGACGCACACCGTGACAGCAGGAGGCGGAGGTTATGTAATTAGACATCAAGTGAATTCTATCTCAGCGGTAAAGAGACAAGGAGCGGGGGTCAGCTACCTGGGAAGGGGGGTCAAACTCTGCTGTACATTCATGCCGTCAACGCCGCCGCCCTCTCTATCTCTCACCACATCACGCTAAAACATGCATAGCTGGTGTTCAGCTCTATAAATAACGCTGTGCTGTCAAGCTGTCAGGTGGATTAGTGCATGCTGAGTGTATGAGATGGCCTCAGGGCTAGAGATGTAACAATTCCACATTTTGGAATACAATTAATTGTCTCAGAAATCACGGTGATTTACAATATAATTGTCTCATCAGTCAAATTGGAAAATATTTATTCATTGATTTCTTTGTCAAACAAATTAAAGTTTTGAATGAATCCCAGGATACATCTTTTGGTTATATTCCCGTAAATATAACGGGGATATTTGCTCACAATATGAGCAAAGTATCTAACTGTGGTTGTTTTGACTGATACTGCAATTGCGATATGATTCACGATATTGGAGGGAATGATCATTATTGTATCATTACTCTAATTTTAATATTGAAAAATATTAAAATAAAAAAAAAATGTAAACGATCATTTTTTCTTTAGTCCGTAGGATACAATGTGTAGGCCGGGACGTCTCAGAATGATTTGACACGTATTTTGCCTTTAACAAATATAGCGCCCCCTCTGCAATTTGGATATTGCACTAGTCTATATTGCGATTTCAAAATAAACTTGACAACGGAAGAACAAGAGCATGTTCGATTTCTCAGGCTTAAGACAGCTACAGCCCAGGATGTTTGGAGTTGCTATGGCCACAACTGACAGCTTTAGCTCAACTGTCTGACCAATAATCACTTATATAATTACTATTTGGCAAATCCAAACAAAATCAACTATTACCATCAACAGTCCTACCCCTTAGGACCTTAGCTAATGTTGGCAAACAAGTTGTAATTTACAAATTAGAAAAATAAGAGCCCAAATCCCCGGGAAACTACTCTAGCATTACATTAATAAATGACGGCCATTTCCGCTACAGCGTCGTCATTTACGATAATGTTACTAATTTAAAAGGTGCTCTAAGCGATGTTGGGTGACGTTACTTCTTGTTGAAGTATTTTCAAACAAAACGAAGACTAGACCCCCCCTCCAAATCCTTCTTTTCTGTTATTGGCTGAACAGTGGAACACGGTTTGTGCATGTTTGCATGGTCCAGGTTGGACCACTTTGTCTTTGTTGGCGTGTGTGGACGCAGGCTGTCTACAGAGACCACAGTTTTTTACAGTGTGTTCAGGGGACCGGCAGCTCACGGATAGTAAGGAGATGTTTGCTGTATGTGACAAAAAATGTTGTAGCCTAAAAGACGCGTGACATCGCTTAGAGTACCTTTAAGAAAGCACAAGTAGATTAGTAGTATTAGATTAGTAATAGTAGATTAAACACAATAGACCGACTTACGCAGACAGGAGTTATGCATCTGCGGAGGCTCCACGCAGAGCTTTCGCCGTAGCCTGAAGTTTATACTTGCGCGTTGATGTGTGCGTTGATCTCTTCAAGACAATAGCAGGGCCGGCGTGTTTGTGTGTGGGGGGAGTGTGTGGTAGAGCGAGTCATTGGGTGACGGTTATTTGCTTCGGAGGGAGGACTCTAGAGAGGCATAGTGGGAGAAACAAAGTGTCTCCCCTGTGCTTTGTGACCACGGTCGGAAATCGTCGCCGCGACGTGTAGTTACATTTTTTGAGAGGTGCACGTCAGACTCCCCATAGGGTCTGTGTCTCCACGTAGCCACGGCGTCGATTCACCGCAGAATGATAAAATGGCCTTAATTACAGTACATTACTAAAATGTGTAAACTGTGCTTCAGGGGAATTTTAAGGTTCAAAGGCAACGTAGGAAAGCTTTTTTGAACACCTCTTTTGTCGGGCAGGTGCGTAGGATATGATCAAAAGTAGCAGATCAAAAGCTTAGAGAAAGTCCTGCACATTTCGGTTTCAGACCTTCTCACGTAAATTCCAAAGGCAACTTGACTTGCAACTGCGGGCGGGGCGTCCTCTGGTAGGAATTAGGTCTGCACGATATTGGAAAAAAATGACATTGCAATATTTTTTTTTCCTGCAATATAAAAAAAAAAAAAAGACCAATTTTTACAAGATGACATAAATAGCTCTATGCAATGACGACAAAAAACTACCAACTGTGTCTTAGAAGCGAAAACGGTGAGAGTGAATAGGCAGAAAATCAAAAAGACATTAGAAGCATCACATTTGCCAATCTCAATGCTGAGATCTTTGCTGGCCAGACGGTGACGATTATGTCAACTCAAACATGTCAGTCTCCACTTTCTTTTCTTTCTTTTTATGTGCAGTTTCATTTCTGACACGATTATTACAATCATTTTTTCACTTCAAAGTCTTTTTCTCGCCGTGAATTCCATGTGAGGAACTTCCATCTGGTTTTCTTTGCAACCAACTTTCATTTGCCCTTTTCAACAACAGCTTTCTGCTTGTGGACAAATTAGACATTGGCTTTTTTTTTTTTTTTTTTTTTTTGCACAATGACAAACACACTAAAAACCAAACAAGCTGGTGCTTTTTAGCTGAATTCATTCTAAGAAATTTCCACAGCAACCTATTTTTAAACTGTAGCAGAGCCAGAATGGATCATTGAACATCTGAGGGCCGATTATGAGCACACTCACGTGCACATGGACGTGCAACAGACTCACATACTTGTACACGAGAACCCGCACAGATGTGGACAAGCACACTCTTAGTACACTGTTTGGACTTGACATTGGGAATCGATGCAGTCTGATCAATACTGCTGGCTTCTCTGACTTCACACACACTAGTTGCAGTTAAGATGCCAGTGGCACAGATGGAAGTTTCTGTGTATCTGGAAAGCTATCAAAAAGCTTTCGGGTTCGACAGCAAAGTGTTAGCGAGTCTATATTTGAGTCCTACCTGAGCTCTCACCAGTGTTTGTTACTCATAGTTTCCCTACAGTTTTTTTTTTTTTTTATTCTTTGTTCTGTGTTCAGTCGTTTTATTCTTCTTCCTGCTCTCCGTCACTGTGAAAGCCTTTCACAGCAACCGCCCGAGGCCGCATCCATCAAAGCAGTCGAGGAACCACAGCCAATTGATTCCCTAATCGAATATCATTATTACCAGCAATTAGCTTGCACTATGACTTCAGTTCAAATCGCTAATTAACAAATGTGGGCTTGAGCGGGTGCAGACAAAATGTGTCGTTGTGAAACAGGCAGCGGCGAAGACGTGCACCGGCGTGTAACGTCTCCGCGCGGCGAGGTATTTAGGAGCTCCCATTAATCACTTTCCCGCCGCTGTGGTGTTCGACATAGCGATCGCCGTGGCCCACCTGTTTGTATCTGATGCTCGCTCAGCAGATGGCCCACCGAAGGCGTGGTGCGGGCTAATTGCTGTTGATTCATACACAACATCCAACATGTTTTTTTTTTAATGGAGACATGCTTTCTTTATTGAACAAAGTGTTAAAAAAAAAGGGGGAGAAGAGATGTCACCTGTGAGACACAACCTCACAGTCTGTACCGTTTCAGAGGCTCTACAATTAATTACCTAATTAATTGTTGGTTAGTCACTCAGGGCTTTATCTTCTTTTGTGATCCCAAAAAAAAAATTTGCATCTTCTCTTTTGGATTGTATGTAATTGTTTCTTATTTCTAACCTATGGTTTGGGAACCATACAGTGGCTACATTTTATTCTGGTATGTTAATATTTCAAGATGATGTTTTTTCAAGACATACCAACCTCTCGATGTACAGTATAGTTTCAAGAACGTACACATACTTTTAAATACATCCTATTTACATGACAGAAATATCCTGTAGTCAAAGATACAGCTAAATCTGCCAAAGCCACAATGCTCTTTCTAGAAATCTTGCCATAACAGTAACCTATCCATTATAAATAAATAAATAAATAAATAAAAACACTTACTACACATATTGCCTTCAGAGAGAGACAATCTGTATTTCTTCAAATACTCTTTGGGTCACTGGGACGATGAAATACCAAAAGAAAGTCGCACTCAACACCAAAATAACACATTCACTCTTCAGATAGCCTTCACATCTGCCTACCTCAATAGCCAGAAGCCATTTATTAACTGAGCACACAAGAATCTCTGTTTTCTCTCTAAATTATATACCATGTATTGATGCGTTTGTAAGCATTGGTGGTATTCCAGATGTCCCCCTCTATATTAGTAATTGCAGTAGTACAGCCTATTATCACCTTAAGAATATACCGAGGGTTCAAGGACTTTTGTCTCAGCAAGATTTGGAAAAACTTGTCCATGCTTTTATCTTCAGTAGACTACACTACTGTAACAGGGTCTTTACTGGTCTCCCTAAAAAAAATAAAAAAATCAGACCGCTGCAGCCGATTCAGAACGCTGCTGCTCGAGTCCTCACTAAGACTAAGAAAGTGGATCACTCCAGTTCTGAAGTCTTTACACTGGCTTCCTGTGCCTCAAAGAATTGATTTATTTCATTTATAAATCACTAAACGGTTTAGGGCCAAAATACATTTCTGATCTGCTGCTACACTATGACCCACCCAGACCTCTCAGGTGGTCTGGGACAGGTCTGCTTGTTGTCCCCAGAGTCAGAACTAAACAGGGGGAAGCAGCGTTCAGTTTTTATGCTCCACATATCTGGAACAAGCTCCCAGCAAACTGCAGGTCCGCCGCAACTCTCAGTTCTTTTAAATCAAGGCTGAAGACCTTTCTTTTTGATGTTGCCTTTCTTTAAATAAGTGTTAATTTTGTAATTGTTTATAACTGCTCTTTAATGTTTTATGTAAAGCACTTTGAATTGCCCTGTTGCTAAAATGTGCTATACAAATAAAGCTGCCTTGCCTTACAGCTGGAATAATCTGGGGTTTCAGAGGGGAGTTTTAGTCCAAATTACAGGTTCTTCCACCTGGCAAACTCCCCATACTCACCGAGTTTTTTTATGGCATGTCATATCAGCCGCCCCCTAATAGGCCCAGGCTTGAGCACACAATGGGACGCACGGCAAGGGGCACAAAGAAACACACCGAAAGCAGAAATAAAAGGACGGACAGAGGTGACCTCAGTAATTTGTGTCGAGTCAAATGTCAGCGGTGGGGGAGCAGAGGGGCGGGTGGCGCTTTTAGCTCGACGGCGGAGGTCTGGGATGGAGGCTGGACAGCGGTCATGGCCTGCGGGTGTCTGTTGAGGTCTTTGTTAAAGCCCATTCTCTCTAAGACTGCGGGGGGGGGAGGGGGGGGGCGTCTGAGGCCAATCGAGGAGACGGAGAGAAAAATCAATGGAGCTGCTGGAGACCATCCTCTCGCTCGGCACGACGCTCACACGGCTTTCTCCTGTTCTCTATAACTCAGCTTGACCCCTTCTTTCCCTTTTATTTCCACTCTCCATCTAACAGTGTGCTTCAGTTTCTGTCGTCCTGAGCCGGTGTCTGGCCCTTTTCCACATTTTCTTCCTTTTTCCTCCCTTGACGGTAATACATGACGAGCAACAAGCCCTAATATGTGTTGGAAATTCTCCCATTTGGATCCAGAAATCTGTAGCAGAGCTTGAATGTGCGGCTTATGAGGGAGCTGAATGCCATGAATAATAACTACGGAGCTCCTTACTGTAACGACACACACACACACACACACAGGCTCACAGTATGCCTGTACTTGTATTGTACGCGGCCACAATTGCCCACAGCTACCATCCATTGTTTAGACGTTTTAATTGGAAACACAAAAGCAGCCCACGTTCCTGCTAATGCACACAGTGCAATCCAGCCCCCAGAGATCTCACCAAGATACATTTAAAGTCTCTCCCGACAGGGGAACAGGAGAAACTGAACCATTCAACCTCCATCTGTCTCCCTTGTAAGGCCTCTAAGCTCGGGGACATAACACTTTTCTCCTCGATAAACAAGGTGTGGGCCACTAAGCACCGCTAAAGACTCCTGAATGCAACTGACCACAGCCTATCTGACTGAATATCAATAACAACACTACATTTTTTATGCTCTGCTTCCTCGAATTCGAGCCTATTAATCTGGTTGGACTGGACATCCAAGGCCTTAAGGTTCAAGAAAAAAAATCTTTTCCACTTTGTAACTTAACTTGTCGAGAATAATGCATGAAGGTGCAAATGCATTCAATATCAACATCCCAGGCAAAGCCAACGTCTCTATTTCCACTTGATACAACTGTGAGAAAAGAAGCTGAAAGAACTTAGAATCAATGTGTTCTTTAAAGTAATAGACCAAGATCATTAGCTGTAATGCTCTACACACACTACTCTATGCTGAACAGTAGCAGTCAGAGTATCCAAATATTGCAAGAGAGGAATCTGACTGATAAACTGGTTTCTGGTTTTGCTTAAATGGACTGGAGATTCATACAATTATTAAATTCATTTATCTGCTACAATAAGCTCCTTGCCTTGGACCTATATTATTTAACATCACCTCCTGATTGGGGCACATGGACAGCTCTCCTGGCTGGAGCGTGTGCTCCCATGTATAAACATTTTTTAATAGTATAAGATCACATCTTTGCGGCTTCGTTGCCAACAATGTGCCGACCAGTACTGGATCACGGCCCGGTCATTCAGAATCGGCGGTCTAACAGATACAATTTCTTTTTTGGCCTGTATTTGTAGTTGTAGTTTACAGTTTAAACTTGAAAGGGGAGAGACAGGGGGAATGACATGCAGCAAAGAGCCGCAGGTCGGAATCGAACCCACGGCTGCTGCATCGAGCAGTAAACCTCTATATATGGGCGCCCGCTCTACCAGGTGAGCTACCTGCCCTAACAGTACAATTTCAACAGAATGACACTCTTAAACATTTAATTAAAACCTGTGTGTGTGTGTGTGTGTGTGTGTGTGTGTGTGTGTGTGTGTGTGTGTGTGTGTGTGTGTGTGTGTGTGTGTGTGTGTGTGTGTGTGTGTGTGTGTGTGTGTGTGTGTGTGTATAAACCGAACACATCACATCACCCAAAGAACACCATCCCCACAGTGAAACATGGTGGTGGCAGCAACATGCTGTGGGGATGTTTTTCAGCAGCCGGGACTGGGAAACTGGTCAGAGTTGAGGGAAAGATGGATGGTGCCAAATACAGGGATATTCTTGAGCAAAACGTGTCCCACTGTGCGTGATTTGAGGCTAGGACGGAGGTTCACCTTCCAGCAGGACAATGACCCCAAACACACTGCTAAAGCAACACTGAGTGGTTTAAGGGGAAACATGTAAATGTGTTGGTATGGCCTAGTCAAAGCCCAGACCTCAATCCAATAGAAAATCTGTGGTCAGACTTAAAGATTGATGTTCACAAGCGTAAACCATCCAACTTGAAGGAACTGGAGCAGTTTTGCAAGGAGGAATGGGCAAAAATCCCAGTGGTAAAATGTGGCAAGCTCATAGAGACTTATCCAAAGCGACTTGGAGCTGTGATTGCCGCAGATAGTGGCTCTACAAAGTATTGACTTTAAGTATTGAATAGTTATGCACATTAACTTTTTCTGTTATTTTGTCCTATTTGTTGTTTGCTTTACAATAAAAAAAAGTTGTGGGCATGTTCTGTAAATTAAATGATGCAAATCCTCAAACAATCCATGTTGATTCCAGGTTGTGAGTCAACAAAACACGAAAAATGCCAAGGGGGGTGAATACTTTAGCAAGGAACTGTAAGTCCAAATACCGTTCCACCATGACTGATGATCATTTGGAAGTGTACTTGAGGCTGACTATCAGCAGCTACTGTCCGGACTATGCATCCCTGGCTGATTCCCTTCGGGGGAAGTCATCAGAGTGAGGTGATGACATTTTTTTACAGAGTTGTATTGTGAAATATGAGTTCATGCAGTTATGCAAGGTACACCAACTTATATTGTACATAGAATTTTCAATATATTTATAAATATATGTTTTGCATATTTATAGTAGGTAGATCATTTTGACTTGGTAAGTATAAAAAGGCATGCCATGCGTAATGACGCACAATGGCTGGTCTTGCAATGTTGGAAGATGTGGCAAATGGAGATCGACAGCAAGAAGACTTGCTGGCAAACGAGGATGAGTGGCCTCAGAGCCGGTTCCGACTTCATCGAGCTGTCCTGTAGGATCTCTTTTCTGTTTGGGGTCCAGAGTTACAGAGAGGAGCACTCGGAGAAACCACGCCTTGCCTGTCCCACTTCAAGAGGGGTCAACTCCGGCGTCCCGTTGGCAAAAACACTTTCTCGCAGTAGCGCTAGGCGTTTTTTTGCCCTCCAAACATATTCCCCTCTTTTCCACCTCTCTAACAAGAACTCCAACGTCACATTGCGTGAAAGTCCTTTGTTTTATTTTCTTCTGTGTAAATGTCGGTATGGATGAATATTCAGTTGGGGTGTTTCACTGACTATTTAAGGGCAATTATGGGCGTGAAATGAAGCTGTGCCACATAGAGTCAATTGTGATGTATAAAGGGAATCCGGCGTAGGACGTACATGCGCTTGATTTTATAAATCTGAACTTTTCTGCGCGTACTCGCATCCTATGTTTCGTCTGTACACCACTTCTGACGCAAATTCGTCGCACAGTTTTATAAACGAAGCCCCAGGTCACAATCAGCTGTCCACAGCAAAAAACTCAAAAAGCAATCTGTCGAAGCACCGGATATAGTATGAAATCAAAACTTCAAAGAACCTTGTCACATTACAGAAGATGGTGAGAGAGCCAAAACCTAAACCTGCTAAAACAGACTACAATCACTTTTGGACGGACTGTTGAGCTGTAACACAGAGAGAGATGAGACTTCCAAAGTAAAGTGATTACTTTCCACTTTGATTAAAATAACCCCTCTCTCTCAAATCTCAGCAAATAAATTGGAGCTGAAAGCATAAAAACAAGACAATTTCAGAAACATAAACTTTGCTTTAAGCACATGAAGTCATAGGACGACGATGAAAGGGTTATTTCTTCCGTGTAATGATGTATTCTCTGATGACAATCAGAGCAGTATGCTGATAAAGAACACAACTCCCTTAAGTGGAGTTATAAGGATTTGCCCATTTGGCTAAATCAGCTAATTACATTGAGATTTTTTTTACCGTTCTCCAGCTAATTAATCGGAATGACTACCACAACTGTATTCAGGAAATGAGTCCTATCAGAGCAGATGAGGTAAAAATTCAAAAAATGCTACAGCAGTTACGAGATCTTATCTACATTTTCCTCCCGTTATAGCACCTTAAAGGCAAAGAAATGATCAACCTACTAATTTAAACCTGTCGAGAAAAGTATGACAAAGAAGAGAGTTAGGGAGTGTAATGCTCTTATTCTCTGGTGTTTAAATTAGCAGCAGACTGTACTTACTTCAGTAAAAGGTGAGTCAAGTACAGAATAATGACTAAAAATTTTGCATTGCAACATATAAAGTGTATCATACATTTTGTAATGTACATTTAAATGATTTACATTTTTAATAACCTGGTTGAATTTTAGTCGAGGACAGCATTGTTAAAAAAAAAAAACATCCTGACATTAGAAGTGCCTACCAATAAAAGTTTAAATAAAACAAAATAAGCATGCTGAATCAATAGATTGATTGGCAGAAAAACAAATTGACGTGTGAAAAAAAACATTAAGTTCTCAGTTTAAAGTCAGAATTCTGAGATTAAACTCAGAACTCAAATACATTTTTCACGTGGCCCTAATCCTCTTCCGTAATAAAGCGCCACATTTTTACTAATAAAAGTACCAACATAATCCTTTTTACCGATTTTAACCCAATTAAATTAAATAAATCAATATGAATTAAAAAATTTAATGTTTTGAGAAATATTACAAAAGAAGCAATGTCTCACCAAAATGTTACTTAGATGGTTACTGGTGAAAAAAAAAACTGTTAGTGGTTTACAAACCAGCTTATTAAGATATAGTATGACTGAAAAAAATTAAGTTAATTACTTCACAATTTGGCAACATTAGGTGGCAGTAATCGATCATCAGATGTAAGGAAATGTTTCTGCTTGACTGAACACTAGTAGTCATTTTGAATTTAGCTATAATGTTTAAATCTATATCCTGAGACAATTTCCAACTTGTGAGAACAAACTACTAAATATGAGTAGTGCTAGCCAACATCATCCTAATTAGAGGTTGCACCTGTGCTTGAGCTTGATTATGCTCATCCACTTGAAAAATAAATGAGTCATTATGCATGCTGTAACGCCATCGTGTTTTGAAAGCGTTTTGACCGGAAACACAAAGGAAAACAAGTGAAGTTCATCAAATCCATTCATGGAAGATTTTGAGCTTTTGAGAGAACCGGACAGTAAAAAAAAAAAAAAAAAAAAAAAAAAAAAAAAAAAAAAAAGAGTGCAATGATCATTACAGCCTCTTTCTGACCAGCTTAATAGGCGTCTCCATCAGCCAGGTGTAACCATAAAACTCCCACAAGCATGGAAAATGTCTAACCTTGAAGGCACTCAAGCTTTAAAGATGACAGTCAAAACACTGCTGGCTTTTAACCAGAACCTTGCCGCGGACATCAAGTCTCGTCTGGTCAGTCATTTCACTCAGAGACTAAAAAATAATACAAAGTACAGGACAAAAACTTAAGGAGCACAGAGTGAACTCAAGAAATAGACCAGAACTTAAGAATATGAGAACAAAAATATGTTGAAAGACAAATGAGGAGCAGATGAGGAGTTGGAAAACAGCCAGAGCCCACACAGACATAACTCCCAGCAGAGAGAAAAATAAACAGAGATAGATTTTATAAATCATGTTTTAATGTTAAAACATACATGTAGCACAGTGAATCCTTAGGATGAACTGCATCTGTGGATGGCTACCTTAGTGAATACCTTACCTATAGGCCAGTTAGCCTATCATCAGTGGGGATTTATCCATCCATCTTCGTCCGCTTATCCGGTGTCGGGTCGCGGGGGGAGCAGTTCCAGCAGGGGACCCCAAACTTCCCTTTCCCGAGCAACATTAACCAGCTCCGACTGGGGATCGGCGTTCCCAGGCCAGGTTGGAGATATAATCCCTCCACCTAGTCCTGGGTCTTCCCCGAGGCCTCCTCCCAGCTGGACGTGCCTGGAACACCTCCCTAGGGAGGCGCCCAGGGGGCATCCTTACCAGATGCCCGAACCACCTCAACTGGCTCCTTTCGACGCAAAGGAGCAGCGGCTCTACTCCGAGCTCCTCACGGATGACTGAGCTTCTCACCCTATCTCTAAGGGAGACGCCAGCCACCCTCCTGAGGAAACCCATTTCGGCTGCTTGTACCCTGGATCTCGTTCTTTCGGTCATGACCCAGCCTTCATGACCATAGGTGAGGGTAGGAACGAAAACTGACCGGTAGATCGAGAGCTTTGCCTTCTGGCTAAGCTCTCTTTTCGTCACAACGGTGCGATAGATTGAATGCAATACCGCACCCGCTGCGCCGATTCTCCGACCAATCTCCCGCTCCATTGTCCCCTCACTTGCGAACACAACCCCAAGGTACTTGAACTCCTTCACTTGGGGTAAGGACTCATTCCCTACCTGGAGAAGGCATTCCATCGGTTTCCTGCTGAGAACCATGGCCTCAGATTTAGAGGTGCTGATCCTCATCCCAACCCGCTTCACACTCGGTTGCGAACCGATCCAGTGAGTGCTGAAGGTCGCAGGCCGATGATGCCATCAGGACCACATCATCTGCAAAGAGCAGCGATGAGATCCCCAGCCCACCAAACTGCAACCCCTCCCCACCCCGACCACGCCTCGATATCCTGTCCATAAATACTACAAACAGGATTGGTGACAAAGCGCAGCCCTGGCGGAGGCCAACCCTCACCTGAAACGAGTCCGACTTACCGAGAACCCGGACACAGCTCTCGCTTTGGTTGTACAGAGATTGGATGGCCCTGAGAAGAGACCCCTCACCCCATACTCCCCGCAGCACCTCCCACAGTATCTCCCGGGGGACCCGGTCATACGCCTTCTCCAAATCCACAAAACACATGTAGACCGGTTGGGCATACTCCCAGGCTCCCTCCAGGATCCTTGCGAGAGTGAAGAGCTGGTCCGTTGTTCCACGACCAGGACGGAATCCGCATTGTTCCTCCTCAACCCGAGGTTCGACTATCGGCCGAACCCTCCTTTCCAGCACCTTGGAGTAGACTTTACCAGGGAGGCTGAGAAGTGTGATACCCCTATAATTGGCACACACCCTCTGGTCCCCCTTTTTAAAAAGGGGAACCACCACCCCAGTCTGCCACTCCTTTGGCACCGTCCCAGACTTCCACGCAATGTTGAAAAGGCGTGTCAACCAGGACAGCCCCTCCACACCCAGAGCCTTGAGCATTTCTGGACGGATCTCATCAATCCCCGGGGCTTTGCCACTGTGTAGTTGTTTGACTACAGTGGGGATTTATATTTGCTAATATATTAGATTCATGTTAACACTTTAATTTTTTTAAAAATTCAAAAATTAGGTTGTTGGTTTCAAGCTTTTTCACTGGATTTTGGAATCGAAAGGGGTTTGCTCCCATGTAGCCATGCATTAGTTAGCTTGGCTGCTGTTGGTGGGCGATACGGCCTGGCTCAGTTAGCGTTCCAGTTCATCCAACAGGTGTTGCATGAGGCTGAGGTCAGGAAGTTCTAACTTAGGGTTGGGTACTGCAACGCGGTGCCAATACGGCACTGCTAGCTGCACTTGGAGACACCAGAGTCAGAGATGTTGGAGAAACAACACAGACGGGACTTCATGGTGCATTCAATTTCTCCTTGTAAGCTAATAGGGGATTCATATCCGTTCTTTAATGTCTAGTTGATCCGTTCAGGCCCCGTTTTAAAAGTAACGGAAAAAACCCAAATGTTACTCAAGCCTAAGCAAACTGGGAAAACCACTTCCTTACGGATCTGGCTTTGTGCAAGGGGGCACAAAGCCAGGTGTTGAAACATTTGCCACAAGGTTGGAAGCACCCGGTTGTCTGAAACATCACTGCATGGCATTGGTGCAGCATGAAGAACTCCCATAACTGAAACTAAAACCATGAAAAACAGCCCCAGACCGGTACTGTACATAAAGTCTACATGTACACATGAGCCCACGCAGATAGATAGGTGATAAATGTTCTTTGATGCCCACAAGGTCAGTACCATACTAACAGTCAATACAATAAATAAATTAAAGCAGACACTACAGTACAAAACATGATTCTATTATGTATTCCTATGGCTGGAGGGATGGATGGGTGGATGGATGGGATGATATAGGGGTACATGTAAAGATATGACAGATATAGATAGAAAACGGAGAGATAAATTGATAGAGAGATATGTATACTGATACTGTAGATAGAGTTATTGATGGTGGGATAGTAAATATACTCTATAGCTTGGAATAGAGAAATAGAGAGATAGAGAGAGATGAATACATAGAATGAGAAAGATGAAGATAGCCACTGAAGAAATAGATAGGAAGATAGACAGAGATAGAGGACAAGACAGATAACCGATGAATCGACAGACAGAAATGTAGACAGACACAAAGAGAGACACAGACAGACAGACAGACAGACAGACATTGTAGATCGATAGATTGATACACTGTAAATAGACAGACGGGCAGATAGACCGAGCGAAAGAGTTAATTCCAACTCTCACAGACTTGTTCACAGGTGTGGGTGGGTGGAAGAGGAGGAGAGAATGAGGGCGAGAAGGGGAGGGAAAGAATTCAAATGTCTGGGTTTTCACACCGTTAATTTAGCTGTGCAGAGCCCCATCGCACCATTCTCTCACTCTTCCTCGCTCCTGTCGGAAACATGCTAATAAGGGAAGCCGACTGACGTGAGCGAGGTTTAAAGGGTAATTAGCATAAAAATCCTACATGCTGTATTTTTACTTTCTCTAATCAACACCCTCACACGTACACATTTTTCATGTGAGAAAAAAGAAGAAAAAAAAACGGTTTGACGCAATTAAAATGAAAATTAGCATCCGGGAGGAGGTGGGGGAGGAAGAGGGAGACAAAATGTTCTCCCCCTGCATTTTGTTGTTTTCTCGTTGCTGCACTTTTTTAAGACTCAGAAGGAAGAAAGAAAAAGCGGATAATGTAATTGTTTTTTACAAATAGAAGGCATGTCGAGTGACAGCAATAAAGCGTTCTCTGTGTAGCTGCTTTCTTGTTCTCTGTCACCGACTGACAATCTTATCATTGCCTCTGATTCACTGTGCCCGACATGGTTGTTGTTGTGCAGTGTAAAAAAAAAAAATTGATAACAATCATAACCTCCTCTAGATAAAATGAGTGATGACTGCACGAATGTTGGCTAACACTTTTTCCTTGAAGAGGTGCTTTGAAAGACTGTAAGCTAAGTGCAGTACAAACACATTGTAAGTGCATAATAATTATTATGGACAGAGCAAACACCCTGTGCAAAAACATCATCGGTTGGGGTGTTATCTGCTTAATGGCATGATGTCATTTTCTGATGTTTTTTCAGATGATTATGTTGGCTTGTATTTCACCACCATGGACTCAGAACACACTCATGCTTTTTCACACATCCCTGTTGCTTCACAAAGAATCATGCGTGGTTAGTTGAAGCAACTCAGCACACTATAGACTTGAATCAAAGGCATGGGCCGGTATGAGATTCTGACAGTATGATAAAAATATCACGGTTTCATGGTATTACAGCTACAAATGTATATTTTTTATTTTTTAAATGTCTGGGTAAAAAAAACATACTTTTTTCCATTGAACACAATGTATTTTATTTTGAAACACACTGGCAGGGAGAGGGTTTTCTAAACTCCAGTTTCTGTCCTTGAAGACTCAAAAAATCTTAGGAACGGTATGAAAAAGATTTTTAGTGGTTTTGAAACCGTGACCTTTTCAAACCACGGTATACCTTGAAACCGGTTACCGGCCCATGCCTAGAACAGACATTTCCCATTTCCTCTGGTCACCGGTTTGTCATTCTGACTTTTGATATTCAGTCTGAAGGAATTGCCACTGTTCGCTTGACTGGAGAACAGAAAAGCTTTAACCTGAAAAGTCCCAAAAAAAAAAAAAAAAAAAAAAGGTCTCTGCAGGGTCAAAACAAGCTGTGCTGAGTGTGAAAAGTAGTCTGCACTACGGTTGCAACACCAGGCTTCACGGTGCAGTGTGCAGAATTGAATTTTTAATCACAACGAATGGTTTAGATGTTACTCTTTGTCGCGTGATAACAATACCTTCCCGGTGCTTCAACTGACAAGCAGCGGTAGCAGCAACAGACTAGGCACACATTCATCCAGGGAAAGATGAGGATTGTTGAGCTAACGCGCTATTTTTACTGCAAATAAAAAAAGAAACTGAGCTGGTTGATTGCCCATACAGGTGGCACGAGTATCATTCTAGTAGATTTATACATTTGTTGAAAAGAGCAATGTGCTTGTAAATAATGCTAAAAAGCAAAAACTGTTTTACACCTTTTGAATTGCAGGGTACGCCCAGAGTAATGTAGTCAATTCTTGATAAGTGCATCCTTGATATTTCAGATGAGAAATTCTAATATTCAAATATATATTTTTCTCTGAAATATGGTTAATTGAATACAAAGACAGGGAAAGTGATTATTTCATTACTTCTCAGTTCATGAGACCTATTAATACTTTAAAATACTAAAGTAGAACCAATGTCAGCCTTGGGAAGCATTTCAGACCAGTTGTCAAATAACTTTCAATTAAGCCAACATTTCATTTTCCTCACAACTACTTCTAAATTATTGCAATATTAATCAAGAGCCGGCATTTCTAATCAAACGTCATCTCATTTCTGCTCAGGCAGTAACAACGTAGGAATTACATTTTGGTGCCTGTGCTCGACTTCCTTCATGATACCCTACACGGAGAGACAGGAGGAGGAGCAATGACTTGACTTTGGAGCCCCGGCTCGGAACACCATATTGCCCCACACCTGGGAGACCCGGGGGGGGAGAACCGGTCACCCCTTGGAGCTTTACAGATGGACCGGAGCTTCAGCCGCATGAGAGAGAGAGAGAGAGAGAGAAAGAGAGAGAGAGAGAGAGAGAGAGAGAGAGAGAGAGAGAGAGAGAGAGAGAGAGAGAATGGGCCTGGATGAGGCTAAGAGGGGAGGGTAGATGTCCTACGATGCCTCAAGGGTCCCATATGCTCTGCTTACTCAAGCTAATGACACCAATGATTGTGATTGGATCAGAAATAGCCCAAAGTGGGTCAGTCCGCTGTCCTCAAGTACAGGAAATACTCTTAAGATTTATTTTGATGAAGATTAGTAATATTTTTTCTGCTAAACTGTAATGTTGTCAAGGTGGAAACACTACTAAAGCAACTAAAGTAACTCTAAACTGAACTCAAGGATTCCTGCACACTTGTTTGCAATCCAAATTAAATGTTTCCAGGCAAAAAGAGCTTCCCATAGGAAACCAAGTCTACAGTCAATAGAAAACCCAACAAAGTGAATAGTAGGTATGGCATCTGCTGTGGACGACACTCAATGGGTATTATATAGTTGGCAAAAGGCTGGTGTCAGTACGGAAATGCTAACACACCACTATGACCAATTGAAAGGATTGCGAGTTCAAATGTTGAGAAAAGTTTTCCGCCAAGGGTCCCTTACTCTACTTTGGTTTTAAACAACAAAATGGCAATACATAATTGGACAAGGCAGTCCCCCCCTCCCCTATTACAAACTCACCTCGCCAACAATATAAACGATGTCAAGTAAATAAAAAATAAATAAAAAATGTAAAAGAAAACATGCCATTAGAGACTTTACATAAGTGAGTGCCCACACGACATAATAAGACAGCTAAGACTCTACATCAAGCAGGGGGACCCCAAACTTCCCTTTCCCGAGCCACATTAACCAGCTCCGACTGGGGGATCCCGAGGCGTTCCCAGGCCAGGTTGGAGAAATAATCCCTCCACCTAGTCCTGGGTCTTCCCCGAGGCCTCCTCCCAGCTGGACGTGCCTGAAACACCTCCCTAGGGAGGCGCCCAGGGTGCATCCTTACCAGATGCCCGAACCACCTCAACTGGCTCCTTTCGACGTGAAGGAGCAGCGGCTCTACTCCGAGCTCCTCACGGATGACTGAGCTTCTCACCCCATCTCTAAGGGAGACGCCAGCCACCCTCCTGAGGAAACCCATTTTGGCCGCTTGCACCCTGGATCTCGTTCTTTCGGTCATGACCCAGCCTTCATGACCATAGGTGAGGGTAGGAACGAAAACTGACCGGTAGATTGAGAGCTTTGCCTTCTGGCTCAGCTCTCTTTTCGTCACAACGGTGCGATAAATTGAATGTAATACCGCACCCGCTGCGCCGATTCTCCGACCAATCTCCCGCTCCATTGTCCCCTCACTCACGAACAAGACACCAAGGTACTTAAACTCCTTCACTTGGGGTAAGGACTCATTCCCTACCTGGAGAAGGCACTCCATAGGTTTCCTGCTGAGAACCACGGCCTCCAATTTAGAGGTGCTGATCCTCATCCCAACCGCTTCACACTCGGCTGCGAACCGATACAGTGAGTGCTTTAGGTCACAGGCCGATGATGCCATCAGGACCACATCATCTGCAAAAAGCATCAATGAGATCTCCAGCCCACCAAACTGCAACCCCTCTCCACCCCGACTACGCCTCGATATCCTGTCCATAAATACTACAAACAGGATTGGTGACAAAGCGCAGCCCTGGCGGAGGCCAACCCTCACCTGAAACGAGTCCGACTTACTGCCGAGAACCCGGACACAGCTCTCGCTTCGGTCGTACAGAGATTGGATGGCCCTGAGAAGGGACGCCCTCACCCCATACTCCCGCAGCACCTCCCACAGTATCTCCCGGGGGACCCGGTCATACGCCTTCTCCAGATCCACAAAACACATGTAGACCGGTTGGGCATACTCCCAGGCTCCCTCCAGGATCCTTGCGAGAGTAAAGATCTGGTCCGTTGTTCCACGACCAGGACGGAATCCGCATTGTTCGTCCTCAACCCAAGGTTCGACTATCGACCGAACCCTCTTTTCCAGCACCTTGGAGTAGACTTTACCGGGGAGGCTGAGAAGTGTGATACCCCTGTAATTGGCACACACCCTCTGGTCCCCCTTTTTGAAAAGGGGAACCACCACCCCGGTCTGCCACTCCTTAGGCACCGTCCCAGACTTCCACGCAATGTTGAAGAGGCGTGTCAACCAAGACAACCCCTCCACATCCAGAGCCTTAAGCATTTCTGGACGGATCTCATCAATCCCCGGGGCTTTGCCACTGTGGAGTTGTTTAACTACCTCAGCAACTTCCACCAGGGAAATTGACGACAATCCCTGTGCTCCTTCCACCGCCCTATTACCTCCTCAGTTGAGGTCAACAGCGTCCCATCCTTACTGTACACAGCTTGGATGGTTCCCCGCTTCCCCCTCCTGATGTGGCGAACGGTTTTCCAGAAGCACCTTGGTGCCGACCAAAAGTCCTTCTCCATGTCTTCTCCGAACTTCTCCCACACCCGCTGCTTTGCCTCTTTCACGGCAGAGGCTGCAGCCCTTCGGGCCCCTCGGTACCTTGCAACTGCCTCCGGAGTCCTCTGGGATAACATATCCCGGAAAGACTCCTTCAGTCAGACGGCTTCCCTGACCACCGGTGTCCACCACGGTGTTCGTGGGTTACCGCCCCTTGAGGCACCTAAGTCCCTAAGACCACAGCTCCTAGCCGCAGCTTCAGCAATGGAAACTTTGAACATTGTCCACTCGGGTTCAATGCCCCCAGCCTCCACAGGGATGCACGAAAAGCTCCATCGGAGGTGTAAGTTGAAAGTCTGTCGGACAGGGGCCTCCTCCAGACGTTCCCAATTTACCCGCACTACCCGTTTGGGCTTACCAGGTCTGTCCAGAGTCTTCCCCCACCTCCTGACCCAACTCAGCACCAGATGGTGATCAGTTGACAGCTCCGCCCCTCTCTTCACCTGAGTGTCCAAAACATACGGCCTCAGATCAGATGAAACGATTATAAAATCGATCATTGACCTTTGGCCTAGGGTGCTCTGGTACCAAGTACACTTATGAGCATCCCTATGTTCGAACATGGTGTTCGTTATAGACAATCCATGACTAGCACAGAAGTCCAACAACAAACAACCACTCTGGTTTAGATCAGGGAGGCCGTTCCTCCCAATCACGCCTCTCCATGTGTCTCCATCATTGCCCACGTGTGCGTTGAAGTCCCCCAGCAGAACTATGGAGTCCCCCACTGGAGCCCCATACAGGACTCCACTCAAGGTCTCCAAGAAGGCTGAATACTCCTAACTCTTGTTTGGTGCATATGCACAAACAACAGTCAGAGTTTTCCCCCCCACAACCCGCAGGCGTAGGGAAGCGACCCTCTCGTCCACCGGGTACTCCAACGTAGCGGCGCTCAGCCGGGGGCTTGTGAGTATCCCCACTCCCGCCCGGCGCCTCACACCCTGGGCAACTCCGGAGAAGAAAAGAGTCCAACCCCTATCCAGAAGTATGGTTCCAGAACCGAGACTGTGCGTAGAGGTAAGCCCCACCAGATCTAACCAGTAGCGCTCCACCTCCCGCACAAGCTCCGGCTCCTTCCCCCACAGAGAGGTGACATTCCACGTCCCCAGAGCCAGCGTCTGCTGCCCGGGTCTGGTCCGTCGAGGCCCCTGACCTTCACTGCCACCCGTGTGGCATATTTAATGCTCAAAAGCAGCCTGTTATAAATATGTATGCATTGTCAATGCCACTATAAACAGGTGGTTGTTGTTACATGTTCTGTCCACTAGAGGGACTTCCAACATCAGCCTGGCATTGAAGGGGACGCCGCTCTCAGTTTAAATTATATTCCACCACGCACACAGCGACAAACAAATCAACAGAGAACTCTGTAATGAAACATTATCTAACAAGTATATTGAAGCGGCTCTGTTGTAAAGGTCAACGGTGCTCGGTTAGCACAATGACATCATGTTAGAAAGCACAGCCGAAACGATGGGTCATAAACTAAGTAACAATAGTGTTAGCCACGATGCTAACGGCATTGATAACTAAGCCAAACGGTGCAGCCACTACTATTTTAGTGATTTAAAAGAAACGTGTTTCTTGCAGTCACGTTACTGAGAATCCAGCTGTTAGAAGGTAATATATGAAGTGGAAGCTAACTCTGATAGCTGTAGGGCAGCTAACATTAACTTTAGCGGTCTCCATGAAGCTCCCAGCTAAGCTCCTATAACTCTCGACGAAGTTAGGAAAACAGAACGTGTTAACTACTGATAACATAAGCATTTTGGCTCGGTGGATGCCGATTTCAAAGTCATGTTAAAACTATGTCCCATCCTTCTTCAGATTTCAGGCTGAAGCCTGTCACCGCCCCCCACCCCCCATACTAACGTTACTCGCTACGTAACGTTACTCACTCCGATAACTTATTGTTCATCAGACATGACATGAGAAGCGGGAGATTAGCTAACGTTACCCAACCTATTTATAAAAAAAATTTCAGCATTCGAAAAGTATTGATATTTTTACTATTCAAATTATATTCAACCTTCTGAATTCGTTCCAACAGACCTAGAGCTAATTTGGTCAATATAGGGTTGTCATATCTTGATGAACTGAACATATCTTATTTCCTCCAAAGGTATACATTTATTCATCTCTGAGGACCATTTTGACAGGGAGAGAGGGGCAATCTGATTTCCATGTTAAAGCTATACATTTTCTTGCAAGAGCAAGTGTTTCATCAAAATGTCCCACTCCTCCCTGCAGCCTCTCCATCGCTCCTCAGGCCAGTATCTAGGTTGTTGGCTTTTTACCAATAGGCCAATTTAACTTTGCTAATAATATGTTGGAATCATGTTAATGTACATTATTATTGTACATTTTAATTTTGGGGGAAAAGAACTTTCAAAAAATGATTAAACAATAATTTGGCAGCCCACCTGCAGTGACTCTGAGGGCCCCCTAGGGGTCGCGGACCCCCTGTTGAAGATAATAAATGATTATCTACGGCTAATACAACTTTAATCACACGGGATTCCTAGGAAATGTAAAGTTATTTTGTTAGCATTCGACAAACTACAGGGGTGAGACTTTGACTCACTCATGTGAGCATGAGTCATGGAAAATCACAGTTGGACACGAGTTGATAATCTCTATATTACGGTTATTTTTTTTGTGGCGCAAAATTGTTGTGCATTGTGTCACGTTTTATGCTACTTTACTTCATTAAATCTTTTCCCTGTTCTTTAGTTGTCTCCACCGAGGAGGACGAACACCACCCAATGTGTCATTGGTCTCCCGACTGGAGAGCAAGGTGTCTGAGAGGTGTGAGACCCACCCAGCCCATCCCTGCGGTGATGTCACTGTTACCACAGTGATCCAGCAACACGGGCCAGAAGCGTCGCCAAGCCTGGCAGGGGGAGTGAGGGGGCTGCTTCTACTGTTACCATACACCCCACCCCCCGACGATTCCCCTACCACCCTTCTCGCCCATCGTCCTCAGTCCTTCTCATCATCACCCCGTTCCATTTCCCTTAGAGCCGACTGCCATCTGTGCTTTGAGAAACTCTCCCAGTTTGTTTTTCTCAGAATCTCTCATCCACTCTTCTTCTGTGTTCGGACTTGCACGACACTGCCGCAGGGTTTCTAAAACTCTCATGTCTGAGACCCCCCCCAAATAAGCCCACATTAGTCCACAGCCCCCCACCCCCTCCCTTTGATAAGATTCCATCCAAGGCAGCCATATGGGAGGATCACTGTTGATTTAGGATTGAATTTCAGAACTGACTACACTGTATGATGAGGTTCTGAAAACTGTACTCATTCTTATACATTCTGTAACTGGGGTCTTTTCAACTAAATTGAATTATATTGAATTTCTGTTTCGTTAGGGGCCTCCCGGGAACCGCGTAAAGAACCCTGGGGATCCCAAAACCCCATTTAGAAAACACTGCAGCTGTGAACAGAGAGCAAGAGACTAACCGAGAGCAAGAGAGAGGGAGTTGCAACCTAAAACTAATGTTCTTTTCCTCCAAAGGGCTAAACGGAATAATAGGTCCTCAGGCTCTTCTCTACAGCTGTCAGAAAGATCAAGTTCCAGCCCCCGTATGAGCAAGCTGTGTGTGTGTGTGTGTGTGTGTGTGTGTGTGTGTGTGTGTGTTTCTGCAGTGTCCTTAACACCCTGAATTGCCATCTGCATATGTCTATATAACCAATTTGGCTGCTTTAAATGAGCCAATGAACCGAGGGGGCATTAAAAATCTTAATTTGCATCTTTATTCCTACCTTATCCTATCTCTATCTTTATCCTATTTTATCCTCATCTTTATCATTTTAATCCATATCTTATCTGTATCCCCATCTTATCCTCATCTTTATCCTATTTCATCTTTATAGTTATGCTCACCTTATCTTTTTCTCCTTTTATTATTTTATCTAATCTTATCTGTCGAACAATGTGTGTGGAATTTTGAACTTTGTAAAGTTCTGCCTTTACTGTCTTTATCCCACATCTTTTTTCTTAAAGGTCCCATGACATGGTGCTCTTTGGATGCTTTTATATAGACCTTAGTGGTCCCCTAATACTGTATCTGAAGTCTCTTTTATATAGACCTTAGTGGTCCCCTAATACTGTATCTGAAGTCTCTTTTATATAGACCTTAGTGGTCCCCTAATACTGTATCTGAAGTCTCTTTTATATAGACCTTAGTGGTCCCCTAATACTGTATCTGAAGTTTATTCCCGAAATTCAGTCTTAGTGCAGAATTACAGCCACTAGAGCCAGTCCCACAATGAGCTTTCCTTAGGATGTGCCATTTCTGTGTCTGTAGCTATTGAGGAGGAGAGAGGGATGGGGGGGGGGTGTGGTGTGGAAGGTGGGTGTGTGGCCTTGACCAACTGTCACTTTGCTCGTTTGAAAGCCATGATGTCTCTTTCTCATGGGTGGGCCAAATTCTCTGGGCGGGCAAAGAAGAGAAACGGGAGGTAATCTTGCTCCTTATGACCTCTTAAGGAGAAGATTCCAGATCGGCCCATCTGAGCTTTCGTTTTCTCAAAGGCAGAGCAGGATACCCAGGGCTCGGTTTACACCTATCACCATTTCTAGCCACTGGGGGACCATAGGCAGGCTGGGGGAACTCATATTAACGTTAAAAAACCTCATAAAGTGACATTTTCATGCCATGGGACCTTTAATTTAAGCTTAAGTGAGTCTTGTACCTCTTTTGGAAAGCTTGACAATGCTAACATGTGATGTTTAGCAAGTATAATGTTTACCATGTCCACCATATTAGTTTAGCTTTATAAGCAAGCTAACATTTGCAGATTTGCACTGAACGCAGAGCAAAGCTGAGGCTGATGGGAATGCCATTAGTTTTGCATGTACAGTCATAAACCAAAGTATTTAAGAAATTTTAATTTGGACCGGATCATTAAACTTAAGATGAAGAAAGGCCTGGATATGTGTAGTGATATTCAGGGCAATCCATGCAATTCTTGTGTTGACATTTTACACAAAACCAAAAATGTCGACCAACCGTTATCGTCCCTCCTAGAGCCACGCTTCTAGTGTGACTAAAACCAAGACTCCATCGGAAAAACCAACAAAAGTCACTCACTGTAGAGCCGATTCCATGCAACCATTTGTAGTTGTGCTTTAAAATGGCACTTTCTCCTCATCCTTCAATCTTATGCAGATGTATAAAAATAAAAAAGAAGAAAAGATGCACTGCAAGGGCTTCATATTGAATACCACAAGGTGTACTGGTCCAAGTAAACATCAGAATTATGAGATCCCTGCCACTTAGTGTAACTCTGTTCCTTAAGGACAGACAGCCTCATTCGAGTGCCGTCACTTACATTTCCATCAATTCCTTTGATCCCTTCTCTAACGGCCAGTTAAATAGCCAGTAATGCCTTTCAGCCTGTTAGCGCTGGATGCTCGTGAGCCCAGACAGACTGGGATGGACATATGGAGGGAGTCTGGCAACAGACTCGCAGTCCTGATGCCAGCTCCTCAGAAACATTCATAAACACTCATGAGCATGCGCGCACACACACGCCCACCTCCACAAAACACATATCGGCACTCCTTTGTATCTGTTGTCCAGAGCTCTGAGACGTCCCTACTTCCTGCTGTCCGATTATCTCAGAATCTGCTCCATACGAACATCGTGGGAATTTTTGGAGCCTCCTCGAATTCCCATCGTCCCTCTCGGCCAAGGGCAGGCGTCCAGGATGAAGGCTGGACCCCGCTCTCTGTACTCGCAAATTCCCACCCACAGTGACGGGGGGAGGATGGGAACAGCAGATAAAGCCGGAAAGCGGCGAGCGCACAGCGAGCACGGAGCTTTGTTCAAAGCACAGTCCAGTCCATGGATCGCTTCTCTACCCTCACATCTTTGTCTTTGTGTCTTCTGCCTTGCACGGGTGTGTGTCAGCCTATTTTGTGTGTGTTGTCTGGTGCCTGTACTGACAGCTGGGCCTGGAAATCCTTTCCAAGAGTCACAGGTTGAGTTCTGTGTGAAACAGAGAAGTATTATTGGGAGGCCAGGCTGACAGTGAGACCGCCTGCTGTCTCTATTTTTATTATACTGGCGTGCAAATGCCGAACAAATCACTTTTTCCTCACATTGTTCTGATCCTGTCTTGACTTTGTTTATCGTTTCATATCGTAGTGGAGTCTTTATTGAAAGTAGGTGTCTGTTTTAAAGCTTCTTCTTTGAATGACGTGTTCTACGATCCAATAAACTTTAGACTGCAACTAAGGAGCATTTAAAACTTCAACAAATCCTGAGCTTGGGAATTTTTCAGAAATTATTCTATTTTCCTTTGAAGAATTAGAGCATTGTGTTGAGTACTGGCAGCCTGTACTCTACAGTGTAGTTGACATTTAATGTCACTGGATCGGATTTGGAGAGGGATTTGTGCCCACAGAGACACTAAGAGATTTCTGTATAGCACAAAACAGGTAAAGCTGTTCATACTTGTATTTTGCGTTTCCACTAGAACATGTTTACATGCTTTAATGTTTAAAAAAAAAAAAATTATTTTCTCATACTGCCCATGTGCCCAATGCCCTCTGTCGGAGACGCTCTGTTGTACTGAAGCTCCTGTCTCTTTAAGCCCCCGTCCCAAAAAAAGCTGAGTCTGCTCTGATTGGTCAGTGTTCCCCAGTCTTCCGCATCTGTGCTCTTGCCGCCTCTGTACCGCCCGTCATTGTAGCAGTGGACTGACTGTGTCGGATTATAGCATTACTTTCTACCGTCTAAAAATCACAAACAAAAGGCTGTTCAACCAAAAACTACACGACCGTAGAGCTAGGCGATATGGAGAAAATCTAATATCACAATATTTTACAACAAAGACACGGATGTCGATATTGAGGCGATATTGTAGGGCTGACTATTGGTGCCATCACAAAATATTAAACACAAAGAGTTTTGATAAACAATCACCAATAATGTGGATGCAATAACTTAGTGTTGATATAATATCGATACATTGCCCAGCCCTTCATGACCGGCCATGTTGCAGCAGGAACGTGACCCAAAATTGGGGAGAAACTAACAACATCTGCAGCCAAGATTACAGCATCCCTTAACGTTAGCACGTAGCTACATGTAGCAGTGTATGTAATGCAAACAGTGCAGTAGCGGGTCTGGAGAAGATGACCATATAAAAAAATCACGCATTGACGTTACCTCGGGCCAAGAGTAGGAAAAAAAAACAGTTGGAAGCGGAGTGTTCAGAACGGTCTGAAATCTGAGGTTTTTGCTCACACGTTGACCTTATTATTTTAAGCTTGGCCCATGTTTAATATGAACATCCAACATTTTAACATTATATATACTGTATATATGAGAAACATCATAATAGTTCCCCTTTAATATGCAAATGGAGCTAAATCTTTCTGGCAATGGTGGAAACTGTGGAACTAGAGGAAGGCCTGTGGAACAAAAATCTTATATCATCTTAGTACTGTTCAATAAAGCCAATCAAGGACCAAGGAGACAAAATGATTCATGGCAAAGGGGACAATAGCAATGCCCCCACTCTGAGACTAAGGCAATAATACACTTCTAGAGACAATATACCATGAGAAATTTAAAAAACAAACTAATTGTTTTATAAGAAGAATGCATGAATCGCATGTCAGTCTGACATTTATTTAATTTGTAAAGAAGAACATAACATGGATTTTCTGCATTCGGGCTGTTTTGCTGGAAACGGATATGTCAGCGGTACCGTATAAACCCAAAAAAATTTGAATCATTGGTAAGAAATTGTCGCCAAAAAAAAAAAAAAAATAAATCACGATACATACAATTTTCTGTTTTTTCCCCACCCATTGAATGTAGCACCAATCTTTGAGCAATAATGACAGCTGCTGAAGGTATGTCAATGTACTTTAAACAAAGTGAAAACAGACACAGTAAGAAGAGTTTGGTTTCTAATGTGTACAACATTGGAAAGCATCTTTATGCAGTTAAGCTTAACTTAAGATACAACTTTATTTTTAACCTTCTTCGCTGTCAGTATCTTGGCATAAACCTAAACCCGTTTGTGATTACAGCCGTGGCTTAAAGCCAGCAGTAGCACTAAAGAATTCCAGTGCAGTGCTCCATCCAGAATGGACTTTAATCCTAGCGAGCAATGTGTCCCGTCTTCGCTCCATCCAACTGTTGTTTAATCCTTCTCTCTCCCAGAAAACAGCAGCAGGTGGGTCTGTTCCTTTGTAAATAATGAATGCTCCGGGATGTTGTGTGAAGCCGCAAAAAAGCGATATTATATGCTTTTTCCATTGACTTTAATTTGATGCGACTTGACCTGCGGATAACCTGTCGTCCACCTGTCATTGTCAGCAAATGAAATCCACTCTGGTCTTATATTGTGTGAGTGAGAGGTGGGAGGCAGAGAGAAGTGGACATCCTGGCCTCTCCTGGAGTTCTGCGAAGGTTACAGAGCAGCAGGGGCCTGCAAAGTGCTGAAGGCCAACAGCACGCACAAACATGCATTCACATATTATGCATGAATTCTGGACATGCCCAGACGTTCCTTTTTGTACGGAAAAACACCAATAACAATCATCCAATTTTCTATGCTATCCATGTCAGGTCCCTTGATAGGTAGGTTGAAACATGAAGGGAAAGAATAAAAAAACTTCATGTATCAGTCATCTAAAAATCAAACAACTAATGTGAGCTCTCATTGACACCAAGTTGGAGCTGCACGGGGCAACTCTGACAGCCCCCAGTGGCAGCGTGATGTAATACGTTTTCAATTATTTCAAAGCCCAAGGACTTTGCAGCCCAAAAATTATGCAACATGATACTGAGCTGTTGACTGACACGGTTTCTTCTCTCTATTCGGGTGGGGACAGAGACGGAGAAGATGGTTCAGCCTTCAGCCATCCTCCATCTTACTCTGGATGTATGAAATATATCCCTTCAGAATACAAATGGTCAAATGATGAAGCTTAAACTTGCCATTGGGATTTGAAAGATGCCTCACATTAAAGCCCCGTTACACCTTCATGGTAAAACCATGTCAAATTTTAAAGAGTCTGACTTTGGCACCCCCCAGTGGAAAGAAACAGAATGCATGGGTTGCCTCATTTGTCTACAATCAAGAATATTAGACATCACAATAATTACAAAGATTGTATAGTAACTAGGGCTGGACCCAAATATTCGAATATTCGTTCGGTGGGTTGGTATTCAATTTTAAAATTTGACATTCGAATATTATTTTTTTTTTTATTTTGGTTTATTTATTTTCTGCATTTATCTCTCTTCACACTCCAGTCCAGTAGGTGGCGGTAATGCACATTTAAGTTGGTTTGCCAACCTCCAAAAACTACAAAGAAGAAGATACTGTCGGTACACAATGACACCGCACCCACTTCGAGCATTTAGCAAGCTGGGCAGAGAAGCTAGCGGAAACTTCAACATTGTGAGGCGAAGAGATCGTTTTGGAAAATAAAGCTTGGATATTACATTTCCTTGGACTCTTGGTTTTGGTCCACTTTGTACCACTTTGTTGCTGAAAGGACAACGACAACAGGTATGCATGCACTCTCGGCTGCGCAGATTACGGCTAAATTGTTTTAATTTCTTTTACTTTGTAACAGTTGTGTACATGGCTTTATATTTTAAAGATTTAATGCGTTAAAGTTATAAAAACGCTCCTGAGTGGAAGTTTTATCGAGGTTACAGCGACGCCCCCAGTCACAAAGTGTCCCGTTGACGAGACGGTGATCCTTGAGGTTAAAAGTTTATTACTTCTGAACGCATCTGGCCTGTCTATTTATATTGCACCAAATACGACACTGCTGCACTCCCTTGTGAAGTCGTTTGGATTAAAGGTTCTCAAAATAATCAAAATTCAAACAAACAGACAGACACATAGAGATTCCTGCCTTTATTAGAGATAATAATATGTTCCGAAGCTTCGAATATTCGATGCTCATTACTTCCGAAGCTTCGAAGCTCAAAAAATGGTATTCGGACCAGCCCTAATAGTAACATATTCCACACATGGTGGCTTTAACTTATTTTATTGGGTTGTATCGCTGCCACCATGTAGGGTTGCACAATTTGGAGAAAAAGTCAAATTGTGATTGCGATTTACAATACTGCAGTTGCAATACAACGGTATCACGAGTACTTGACTGTCAAGGAAAATGCACAAAATAAACTACTAACTAGGGCTGGGCGATAAAACGATAACGATATGTATCGCGATAGACACATAATCAATATCAATAGAAAATGCGGTCAATAAAACGTTTGATAACTTGTTTTTCTTCATCAGAAGAAACCAGAGGTTGTGAATCAAGTTTGGTTGAATGAACAAAGGACCTCACTCTCTGGCAACCTAGCAACGTGGGGAGTGACACTCTAACAGCCAATCATGTAACAGTATCATGTTTGGTTGCGCCACATCGCTGTCTCGTGTTCTTCAATAACAGAACCGGCGTGGAGTAGAAAGTGAGTGCTTTAGCGAGCGAGGAAATCGTTGATAAAACAGGAAAAGTCAGTATGGCAGTTTTGGGGATTTTATAAGTCTGACCGTAGTCAGACCAATGTCGTCAGACCGTCGTCCCCACCAACACTGGTACGACCATAAACTTGTTTTACCACTTTAGCCGCGCTCACACTTTCGAGCATAGCCGTATTCGCCATCAACGTCCAACAACATCTGCAGCTGCAACACGGCACAAGCAGCAGACCACCATGGAGAGGTACTCTGCACCAGCGCCTTACTAAACGCTACAAAGAAATAACGAAGGCAGACATGCTGAGCACTGTCCAGAAGCCAGGTTACCAATCTAGCACTAAACCTGCAGAAAATAGTTCCTTCTCAGGTTTCTTATATTTAGCTAACACTTTGCACTATTTTATGACACTTTATTAAGCATTTCTTACTTATTCTTTAATTTTGCACCTTAATGTTAAGAGATAATTGTTAAGTGTTCATTGTGATTTTAGACCTGTTTACATTTTAATTATTTGAGTGTTTTCCATGGTTGTGTTGACATTTCTGCTTTTATAACTGAGGGGATTATAATCAGATGGGTTAAGTTTTAAATAAAAATGTTTAAATTTAATATATTTTTCTCCTGGTCCTTAATTTAAATAGGTCATAAAAAATATCAATAATTATCGATATCGACTGATATGAAAAACTTATATCGTGATACAGTTTTCAACCATATCGCCCAGCCCTACTACTAACATTTTGAAATGTCAAGCAGGAAGAAGTTCTTTGTAAATATAGGTCCACATGTCACAGGAGAGTAAGTCCTGTTACTGATTGACTGCGGGTATTCTCTGGCCACACTTCGAAGCTAAAAGTTTAACTGTGGGTCTAACGTTAGCGTCCCGCTGACCCGCTGCCCGGGATTGTGAGGGAAAATATGTATTTGTTTCAAATCGGTAACATAGACGTAATGACTGGCACATAACGAAGAAGTGAGGAAAGTAAATTTCTCTTCCACTTGCCCTACAAAAAATCCACTCGTCCCAGACGAGCGCTGGCACTTTTCCAGCGCTTGGTGTTTTCAGTGTAACCGGCAATTTCCACTGGATGCAGAACGTCTGCGGAATGTCAACGGAGTCATTAGGTTTCCATTAAAGTCAATCTGTGTATTTCCACTGACTGCGGAACGTCTGCGCCCCTACTCCGTCCCAGTTCCGTCAGTCCGCAGCCCTCCGGAGCAGATACGCAGAGCTTCTATTTTTGACGGACGACGGAGAGCTCCGCAGCAATTCAGATAGTGCGGAACAGGAAGTCGAGCACAGAAACAAAATAAATATCCGGTTAATTTTCAAAATAAAATACACTGTGCTCATGGCGGATCAGATTTCCCTGCACTACACCTTGAAAACACAGCACAGAGCTGTTTCCCCTCTACTCCTCTGGATGGAAACTAACTGTTGTTGGTTTTGTGGTTCTATTCTACGTGAATTCGCGTCCTTGTGACTACAGCTGTCAGTCATGGCGGCATCCGTTCCGCAACAAATCCGGACCTGGTGGGTATTGACAGACGGCGGAGCACGCAGCATACACGCAGCGGAGCCGGTCCGCAGCCGTTACGCATGCTGTGGAAATGAGGAGTAAGAGCCTACAGCCATGTTAGCAGCTCTGTGAGGCTAATGTTAGCCGGGTATAAATCTTTACCATGTTGACTATCTGGCTTTAGGGTATCTGCACGGGCAGAAACCTGGTCATAAACCAAAGGATTGGAGTATTTGGATCTGAAGGCTGTGGCATGTAAAGTTAGGGGATCTACAAAGTCATAACAATTTATTCTAATAGGGACATGAATGTCTGTACAAATTCCAAGGCAATGCATCCAATAGTTGTTGATATATTATAGTCTGGACCAACAGCCTGACATCACCATAACTATAGCTATGCCACTATCACGCTAAAAATACTGCTGCTTTCCAGCCGGTGTGTCTCAAACCACCATAATATGCGAGAACCAGACAGCGCACACTTGTTGTCCAATGTCACCAAAAACGCAGTTCATGATCATGCAGTGTAGAGTTACAAGTTCTGGACCACTATCCAGGGAGCCACTTTTCTTCCAAGTTACCACATGAAGATTGTAATATAAACCAACTGCTCATCCTCTAGGTCACTGTTTTCAAACCATCAGGTAGTGTTGCATCACCAAGCAGCACGTGCGTGACTTCTTTGCAATGGCTGGGTAGCAACGCACAACAAAAACAGGACAACCCTTTGACCACAGATTGTCTCCAAGACATCTTGAAATGACACGTGCTCGTTTTGGACAGGAAACATTGCTCACAGGGGCCATGCTAGAAATCCTGGGCCCCCTGAAAATAATACAAATGTGTTAGTATCTGACAAACCTCTAATATCCCTGGCTTCTTCCAGGGCCCCCCTACCACCCTCAGGGTCCCCTGAGTCATTCAGAACACAGTTTACATTGAAGCGGCATCACTTTTACGTGCAGAGAAATTTTCCCACTAGTATAGACCCTACCCTATATGACATCAGCAATCCAAACTAATTTAATTAGATGGGACGGGATGATGTTCTCTGTTGTAGCTTCAAATCATACACTTTGCTCTGAAATGAGGATTTAGTTTCACATTTCAATCCCGCCTGGTCCAGCTTTTATATGAGGAGGGTTAGTCCGGGGATGTTGGTTTTAGTCGTCCTCTCTGCTCAGTTCACGTGGACTTTGTGTCAGAACAATGTTGTAATTCTAATGAGATTAGAGCTATATCAGAGCCCACGTGAGGTGACAGACTCTTTATTATCCACTCAGAATAGACCTAATTTAATGACATTGATTTGGAGTCTGCTAGAAGCCCAGAGCCTAGCAACAAGATACAGCAGACGTGGGTGTCAGGACCGTGTGTAGGTGGACGTGAAACACTGACAAGTGTCTACAATATTGAATATCTCATATAAAAGTAGATTGATTAGTTTTGCTAGGGGAATGTGCTACTGAAGATTTTCATGATAACAAGTTTGATGAAACACACGGAGGGCCTATGTTTCTGATGTTTCTGCTTCTGAGCAAATCAAAACTTGTTAATCTTTATCTAAGGCGTATTAACTACAGCTTTTACCAATAGTCAATATGTATAAACGAAGCAGATCTCTTTAGTGTTAGTAGAGCTAAGGGATTAATCAAATAATTGTCAGCTTTATGTAATTACCAATTATTTTGATAATGAATTAAATCGGTTTGAGTAATTTTTTTCAAAACTCTGATTCCAGCTTCTAAAATGTGAATATTTTCTAGTTTCTTCACTCTTCTATGACAGTAAAGTGTAATTTATGAAGTATGATTTGAGCTGTGGACAAAAGACATTTGAGGACGTCATCGTGGGCTCAAAAAAAAAAAAAAAAGACACTGATCAACATTTTTCACAATTTTCTGACATTTTACAGACCAAACAATTAATCGACTAATCGAGAAAGTAATCAACAGGTTAACAGACGATGAAAACAGTTAGTTAGTTGCGGCCCTATATGTGAGCTTCAACCAGGATTTACATCCCCACATACCCAAGGGCAGTTTAAATAAGGTCAATAACATGAAAAAAAAGAACTTTTGAATGAAGAAACTTTCCAAAAATAATTTTTTTAACATAATTTGGCGGCCCCCCTGCACTAACTCTGAGGATCCCCGAGGGGTCTAGGACCCCCTGTTGAATATCTGTGATGTATTGTATTGAAAAATAAACTAAATAATTAGCCTTATCTTAAACGTAACATCCCTGTGTGAAGCCAATAGGTTTGTGCCCCCTTGATCCCTTGTTGTAATTCCCCCCCCCCTTTCTTGTGCTCTAAAATATGTACGGGCAGTGTTGTGCAGGTAGGTGTCTTATCACCCTTTCGAGGCCCGGTTTGGGGGGGGGGGACAGATATATCTAGACTCAATTAGTTGCACTGTCACGGCAGATTGGTGTGCTGGTGGCTTGATGGTCCTGGCTACAGGCAGCTCAGCTGTAAATCAGACTGTGTGTAATAGGCTTCGCAGCGGTCTCCAGGGCCGAGTGTGTGTAAGCGTCTGCACATGTTCCTCTGTGTGTGTGTGTGTGTGTGTGTGTGTGTGTGTGTGTGTGTGTGTGTGTGTGTGTGTGTGTGTGTGTGTGTGTGTGTGTGAGGCATGCCAGGGCACAGGACGATGGCTTTCCAGCATTTTATCGGCCGGTGGTAATGATGGCGCAGGGTGGAATTGATGCAGGCCTTTAATGGCGGCTGGTAATTTGTGTTAATGCTTTCAGCCAGAGCCCTCGGAGGCTTTCAACAAGGAATTTTATGCCTCCAAATGAGGGAAAGGTCACTGCCTGCTTTATTCCATCGACCAGACGGGATCAATGCGGCTAATGTTCTCGCCGTAACTTTGTTGTTTTGCCTGGTTAGAAAATCAAAACCATATTTATGATGGTCATTTTCTCTCCTTCCCTCTTGGCCGGCCAGCAATCGGCACACGGCGCAAAGATGAAAGCTACAAACCTACGAAATCTGTATTCCTCTTCCCGTCATTTAAATTCCCAGCTTTGTCCCTTTGTGGCGATTTCAAAGCCCTGTCCCCTAAAATATTTAAGTGTGGCCTAAGCAAAGCGCAACAATTTGGTTCAACTCAGGGGGTATTATCTCCAGCGACGAATGTAGCCCTGGCAATCAAAGAGATGCCTTCGGCAGCCGAGAGAGGAGCAAGAGACACAGAACAGGGAAATAATTAGATGACAGAGATCGACAAACGCATCTATAAAATAAAAAGGAATAGCGGGAAGAACAAATTGAGCAAAACAGGAAGAAAGCCTTATTTAGAAGTTCATGCATCCAATCAAAGCAGAGCACAACAGTTAAGTATTGACCAGTATGAGCTGAACTGTAATTGGCTGCAGATGAAAATGCAGACCGCTAAGTGCACAGATTTCAATGTGATCCAGGCTACATTTTTTCTATTTTTTCAGCCAGAACAAATGGCTTCCGTGCGTTCACGTGTTTCCTCCGGTACATGATGGCACAAAAGACGTCTCTTTTCTTCCATTGGCCGACGCGCGGAGCCTTCGCCACTCTGGCCCACGCAGTGATGCATGGCTGTATCTGTGTACTCACAGTTATGTGCGTTTGTGAGGCTGAAAGTGTGCCCAGGCAGCCGCCGTGTGATGGATGGAGGTGGAGGGATGAATCTCCAGGGTGCGCAGCTGATATAAAAATCAGCAGCAGGGATGCAGTGGAGAAAGGACCATTCCATTTTTTGCATTTTGTCTTGATAAATAACACTGACTAGAAACAGTTGGTAATTGAATAAAAATAACCAGTTGTTTTGGTATATGACCCCTTAAAGTTAAGCTATCATTATACCCGCTCAAAAATGTTTTAGTAGAGTAAAAAGATACTGTAAAAGATTGGATTAAAATTGGTCTTTGACAGGTATGGGATATCAATGACCTTAATTGTCTTTTCCAGTAAGTGGACATTGTGCTAATAATTTTCACTTTCTTCAAAGCGAAACTGCTTTGACGAGGAACTCTAACTCTTCCACAGATTTATTTCTTCAGGCTGAAATCAGATTTAGAAACCAAAAGAACATTCAAAACATATACCCCAGGTGTGGTCAAGGGGGAAAAGTCAAGTCATCGAGTACTGCACCACCATTTTCATGAGAGCTGTAAAGCAGTTGGAGTATTCCAAACACAGACCAAAACTGACAGAGGATGTGGAACACAAAACCTTCCAACGCACAAAAACTCTTGAAAAATCAAACTGCAGCCTTGGAGAAAATACATCATTTCTTCCTTGTTGGAAAAATCACATTACAATTCAAATGTGTTCATTTAAAGAGGCCTTTTTAAAAACATCTCCGAGGCATACAGCGGCGTGCAGTTCTTGGCTGTGGCAGGAAATGATAAATAATAAAAGGAGCCTTACTTCATTAGAGGGTGACATTATTTTGAGAACAGATATTGCGCTATGAGACAGTGTACAATAACACAATAACAACCATCACCCGCCGCCTCCACCACGCCCCCCCCTCCACCCCCTCCCACCGCCTCCCACCTCAGCCTCTTGCTGTTGACAACCCAGGATTGGATATCTTGTGGAGTGCACCAGAGTGAGCACTGTACACAATACAGTACGGCACTCACAATAACACAAAAAGATATTTCCCAATGTAGGCCATAATTATTTCTCCCTGCGTAATTTAATCCGCCGAGTGCATATTCAATTCCGATCCGGGTTTCTCGGTGCGCTGCGAGGTGCTCGGCGCGATTGTCTCTGAAATTGGATTATGATAACCTGTCACCGCTTTAATTCCATAAGATATTAGAGGTGGTGGTGGGGGTGGTGGAGCACAGGAGTGGGGTGCATCGAAAAAAGGGTGGTGGCTGCGATGGTTGTGGGGGGCTTCGGCGCTGAGAGAGATGTGTTTAATGCAGGTTTCATTCTGTGTTTCCTCAGGGGGGATAGGGGAATAATGCATGTCTAGTCTGACCTCTCAACACACTTTTTTCCCCTGATCTCTGACATACCCTTTAAATATCCATTAACAGACACGGAGAGGGGAGTACAGGAGGGTGGAGGTGGGCTGGGGGGGTGGAGGCTGGATGGCCCTAGGATACTCATTTCTGCTTGTTATAGACTGCCGGCAGAGGAAGACGGTCTCTCTTTGCTGTCTGACTAATGGATAGGGTCAAATGGGCTTCTTCTTCTTCTTCTTCTGCTGTGGCTGCTGCTACAGTTTTAATCATCTAGCGGGCCCAGGCACCCCCCTATTTTGATCTACATGATTTGCTGTAGAGTTAAATGTTCAGTTTACCTAAATAAAAAAAAAAAAAAAAAAAAAAAGACAATAAAAAAATGACATTGGCCAAATGGTGTCAAACCACAGATTTTGATTTATCAAGATACTGAAAAGCGCTGCCACCACCCCGAGACCGTGGAAGTGAATGGAGTTTTGTTTAAGTAAGAGCTTAAAGCACTGAAGGATTAACTGTAAAATTAACTTAAGAAGCCTTTCCGTTGAGCAGCAAAACTTCATTCAAAACACCCATCCATTCATTTGGATTCAACGGTCTTAGAGCTTTGAAAAAAATTCAACATCTTTTTCCAGGCGTGAGGTCCCCATTGCTTTTGATAACCCACATAATCCACTGTCGACCATTTTCTATTGGAAATACTTCTTTACCAAAGAAATACAGTTGCTAGAGGTCGATTATCTGAAGCATTTGCAACTGAAGATTCAAAACACTTGGCGGATGAACTCGCTTCTACTTACTGATACCCGATGCAGGACCAAAGTCCAAATTATATCGAGTCCAGTGTTGGGGAAGTTACTTTTAAAAAGTAGTGTTTGCTCGTTACTCGTTACTTCTTAAAAAAAGTAATCCGTTAGTTTACTTAGTTGCACCCTATGGAAAGAAACTGAAGTTTATTATACAAAAAATATCTTTAACCATAAAGCCAATCCTTGGTTTATCAGTCAAGTGTCTGAACTCCACTGCAGACTGGATTCTCTACTCACAGAGTGACGGCTGATTCATCATGAACGAGTCCAGCGGAGGTTGAATGCACATCGGCAGGTCATCGGCGTTACACGGTGTTAGCGTATGTAATGTCTATATTGACTTGTACCGGTCACGCAGCCACGATGCTCCGTGCATTGTCGCAGACACATGCAGCCTCTTTTCTGGAAATCCTTGCGTGTCAGTGCGACCGACAAGTCCACAGCGGTACGCTGCGCGTAGCCTACGTATGAGGCCATCACCACCGCATCCATGTGAGGTTGTCAGCTTAGCGTCTGCCTGGTATGCTCTGTTTGTAGGACGGCCGATTTAACCGCCAGTCCTCAGCGATGTAGTGGCACGTGTCACAAAAACTTAAAAACGCTCTCAAAAGTTAGCGTCGGCTGCTTTTCGCTTGCCATGATTGCTCTGCTACCAGCCTCTGTCACGTACCGTGTGGAGCTTGTGAGCGCGCAGCTGAGAAGGCAGTAGGGCTGTCCAAACGATTATTTTTTTAAACGATTAATCTAGCGATTATTTTTTCGATTAGTCGACTAATCTAAAAATAAATTTTTCGAATAATCTAACAATTAATTTTCAATGCTCCCATTGCTCAATTATTAACAATATACACAAAACAAATTTCAATAAGGTTCAAATCTCTATTAAAATTGTTTAACACTGCACTGTTCTAGTAAAATGAATTTTTAGTGCAACCTGAAGCCAGATGTAGGCTATCAATCCAACCACAAAATAAAGTCATTTTCAGGAGGAATACAAAAAAGTAAACGGAGCAAGTGCAAAAATAGTAGTGTATGAGAGATTAACCTGTATTTGCTTTTTTAACAGTAGGTAAAATAATGAATAAGCTCTTGTTTAACATCCAAGCTCTTTTCCCTTTAATTGAACTTTAATTACTTGTATCTAAAGGCTGGTTAAGCACTGTAGGGAGGAGAAGTTGGACAGTTGTTTTTGTCTCGTTCCAGTGATTGGTACATCTGGGTGATGGCGTCAGATATGCGTTAGCGTGTTGGATGTATTTCCACTCACATACCCAACAACTGCTGAACAACGCCAACACACAGTCCTCGTCTTATCCAACACTTAGCTTCAGAGCTAAGGCGGGGTTACAGATCAGGTGACCCTAGAACCCGCGTATCTAACAGTAATTCCGCATTACATTAATTAATTTGCACGCAAGTTTTATTTATTTATTTTATTTAGTGACGCGTCAACGCAAATTATTTGTGTCGACGCGTTTATGTAATCGATGACGTCGACTACGTCGACAAATCGCCCCAGCCCTAGAAGGCAGTGTCGCTGTCAAATCTGTCCCTGGGAAAAGTAACGTTGTGCCGAATTGAAAAAGGAACTATGTTCCGTTACCGAATTTTCAGCAGTAGCACGTTACACAACTTTTTACCTGAAAAAGTAGTTACGTTAATGTTACACACAACACTGATCGTGTCCAATCAGGTTGAGGAGGTCCCAATGTATGGTCTCTCAGGTGTGTTTTTCGATATGCTTTATACCCAGGTGGATCAAAGTGGACTAATTATCTTTGATTTGGTTAAAGGATGTGTCGAAAATGTGTTTTAGGGGAGAGACATGAGTGTGAAGAAAGGACTTCTTTTGCCCTCATGATGCTCATTAATTGGTAAAGTGTCATGCTGCTGAGTACGGAGTACGGGTGTTTTTTATTTCTCCATTTGGGTCGGTTCTGGTTGGTCACATTTTAGAGTGGGTCTTATTAAACATGGGTGCGTTTTGGAAAAGTTCTGACTTTCTTCGGGTACCTTTTTGGATCTAAAAAGTTAATTGAACATCAGGTTCAGTTAGGTCTTCCACAGGTCTGTTAAGGATAAGTTCTAAATGTTTGATCCATGAAGACTTCTAGTTTGAAGTGTCATTAAGTAAGACATGCTTTAGAAATTAAGCTTGCCTTGCACCAACTTTAATAACTAAGAACCTCAGCATATTAAACTGTCACTATTTGCATGGCCACACACACACACACACACACCACTAGGAATTAACTTTTACAATTTTTTTTTTTTTAATGCATTGGGGAATTTTTGGTATCTCCAAAAGAGGTTTTAGCAGCGCCAAAGAAAGTCACCAGCACCAAAATGATAAGAATTGTAAGAATCTTTTCTAAAAGTGTTTAAGAGCAATTTACCAAACAACCTATAAGTGATTTCTTCTTATAAGACAGGCTTAAAGTTTTTTGTCGTACCTTGACAGTTTTGACTGCTGACTCTGCGGTCATCTTCAGAACAAAAAACTTTAACCCTGTCGTATAAGATAAAAATCACTTCTACATTTAAATAGTAGGCTAAATGAACTTGTTTGCATTATTACCAATTAACTGTTGAATAAGCATATACTGGAATATGAGAGCTAATCTCAGTTTTATCTACAGAGTCGGGCTGTACCGGACTCTCCCGGTGTTTAATTTAAATATTAATATTTTTTAAACCAGTTTTGTTAATTGGGGTTTTATTTACTTAAGCATAATATACATTTTTGTTCATCAAATTAGCAGGTAAATGCATAGATTTCTGTCAAATAAGGTAACCTAGACTCATTGCCTTTACTGTAGGCGGATCATGCTTACTGCCATGTGTAGTCTCCCCCCCACAAAAGGCCCATTCTGAGCCAGGAAGAACCCTTTTTTTATATAATGTAAATTGAGTGAACAGACTCTTTAGATACATTTCTCCCTAATTCTTTTTAGACAAATAATGTAATTAGGGGGTGGCAGTAGCTCAGTCCGTAGGGAGTTGGGTTGGGAACCAGAGGGTCGCTGTTTCAAGTCCCTGTACGGACCCAAGTACGGAGTCTGGACTTGTAGCTGGAGAGATGCCAGTTCACCTCCTGGGCACTGCCAAGGAGCTCTTTAGCAAGGCACCGAACCCCCCAACCCCAACCGCTCAGGGTGCCTGTTCAGCAGTTGCAGCCCACTCACTCTGACATCACTCTGTCATCTTTGTTCTCATTAGTGAATGTATACGACCTGAGCATGTATGTGTGTATTTCAGGGCTGTGTGTAGCATGTAATAACAACAGAGTGTAAATTGTAATTTCCCCACTGGGTATCAATAAAGAGTATACATTTTAAATTATTAATTCGCCAACAAATTTCTGATTTTAACATCTGTCTGCTGCACAATCAGAGGCAGCAGTCAAGTCCTTCCACACTCACCGGCTACCATTGGGATTCCAGTTCTCCTCTATGTGGTTGGAAAGACACATCTCAGTTTGGCCTTTGTGCCTGCTGTGCCTTCTCAACTGGACACAAACGCGAGGCTGACATTAAGCGTCCCCATCGGACTGTCCCTCTGCCTTCCCTCTCCCATCAAATACAAACGGGCAAACGCATGCATCTTGTCCTCATCTGCCTTTTGTTTATGAAGCAAGGCATTGCAGGTTACTGAGTGAAACTACATCTACAAAATATCACTGAGCAAAGTTTCGGGTCACTGACCTCGGGGTTTTCCATCTTTTTTTTCCCTCCCTTTCTTCTCCATGCTGAAGCTAAAGAGGATGGCTCATTTAGATAATGCCCCCATCCTGCAGTGGACTCCCTCTTATCCAGCTTTGGATGGTACTTCCTGCAATCATATCCTTTGATTCTTTCTTTTTGTGGGTTGCTCTAGGTAAAAGCTCTGTTCAATTGAATCCAGATCCCAGCGTATTACTGCAAGCACTTACAGTTACTGATGATGTGGGGGTATGGTGAAGGGTATGTGATGATGTGGGGGGGTATGGTGAAGGGTATGTGATGATGTGGGGGTATGGTGAAGGGTATGTGATAGGGCTGGGCGATATATCGATATTAAAAATATATACACATACATATATATATATATATACACATACATATATATATATACACATACACATATATATACATATACATATATATATATATATATATATATATATATATATATACACATATATATACATATATATATATATATATACATATATATATATATATATATATATATATATATATATATATATATATATATATATATATACATATATATATATATATATATATATATATATATATATATATATATATATATATATATATATATACATACATACATATATATATATATATATATATATATACACATACATACATATACATATATACACATACACACAAATATATATATATGATTTTATGGAACGTACCCCATGCCAATCTCTAGGTATGGTGAAGGGTATGTGATGATGTGGGGGTATGGTGAAGGGTATGTGATGATGTGGGGGGTATGGTGAAGGGTATGTGATGATGGGGGGTATGGTGAATGGTATGTGATGATGTGGGGGGTATGGTGAAGGGTATGTGATGATGTGGGGGGGTATGGTGAAGGGTATGTGATGATGTGGGGGTATGGTGAAGGGTATGTGATGATGTGGGGGTATGATGAAGGGTATGTGATGATGTGGGGGTATGGTGAAGGGTATGTGATGATGTGGGGGTATGGTGAAGGGTATGTGATGATGTGGGGGTATGGTGAAGGTTATGTGATGATGTGGGGGGTATGGTGAATGGTATGTGATGATGTGGGGGTATGGTGAAGGGTATGTGATGATGTGGGGGGTATGGTGAAGGGTATGTGATGATGTGTGGGGGGGTATGGTGAAGGGTATGTGATGATGTGGGGGTATGGTGAAGGGTATGTGATGATGTGGGGGTATGGTGAAGGGTATGTGATAGGGCTGGGCGATATATCGATATTAAAAATATATCGATATATTTTTAAATGAGATATGGAATTAGACCATATCGCATATATCGATATAGTTCAAATGTGATCCTTGCTCCCATAGATATATACACAGATGTCGCCTTGAGGTTCTAAACATACGTCAAAACCGCCGCCATCTTGGAACAGAGGTCCGAAGCATTCAGATCAACGCTAAAGATGCCGGACTTTTGTACTGCTTAATTATGTTCGATAGAGGAAATGAAAAGAACAAACAGCAATGAATAACATTTAACAGGTGACAATGTGTTTTATGATTATGTATGCCGCCTTCGACCAGCAATCTGAGCTCCGGCGGCAGCGGGAGGCGGAGAGCTCCGTGGCCGGCCGCAGCGTCTCTTCCCCCGGTAAAAACACAGCTTTGCCTCGCTGCTGCGCCGGGTCCCCGCTGATCCAGATCGGACCAGCCAAAGACAGAGTGGTGATCGGTAGGATCTTACACGTAGTCCAGGACGACCTGTATGTCGATATCGGCGGAAAGTTCCACTAAGTTTGCGGCGGCAGGCGGACGGAGAGAAGCTACAGCGGGGCAGCAGAGACCGTCTGCAGCTGCAGGATCTGGAGCTCAGTGCCCGTTAAAATGACATGTAACGCATAAATACATACAGAAATAAATAGTGGAGGAATGAGCCTGGACATTTCAGTCTGTTTTAAACTTCACCTTGAAGCAGAAACTCTTAGTTCAGAAGGGTGAAGTTTCCGTTTGGACTCAGATCTGTGAACCGATCATAATAAATATTCTTTGTATTAACACATTAATTAGTTTCTTTGTTTTGTAGTCGATAGTTCATCTTTTAGTTTACTTAAGTGGAAGCAGTATCAAGTGGAAGAATGGGACTATAAACCTAGGCTTACAGGCATGAGGCATTACATTTTGAACAAAGTAGATTATATTAATATCAAAAGCTTAATTGACCTTTGGAACGAATCACAAATATGGAGCTTTGATTTCAAAAAAGGTACTCCTGTTATACAGTATTTACATTTTATTATTTGAACAGCTGAGCATTTAATCATGAACCAGGTGAAGAAACCGGTTTATTATTTATTTGATTTTGCAACTGTTTCTATGAAACTACTTGTGACATGTCATATTTGATTTTGGCTTTGACTGAACATTTGCTCTCACTTTGCGGAAAAAAATATCGGGATATATATCGTATATCGATATTCAGCCAAAATATATCGGGATATGACTTTTGGTCCATATCGCCCAGCCCTAGTATGTGATGATGTGGGGGTATGGTGAAGGGTATGTGATGATGGGGGGGTATTTTAATGCCAAAGGCCAAGGGAACTTCATCAGGATGAATAGTATCCTGGATCCACGAAATAACTGGCCTTTTAAAATAAAAATCTGCCGGCCTTTATGGGAATTTAACATAGGGGTGTACTTATTTATGCCCCCTGTATTTTAAGGAAGAACATTTATTTATTTACGATACATTATTCATTCACAAAGAAAATTGGTAACCTTAAAGATTGGATTTTTCCTCATTTTTTTAATTTAATTTTTTTTATTCCTCTTTTTAGTCAACTTTAGCATGGGTGTCCTAATTTTTTCACGACTGTAAATTATATATCTCAATCATCAGTAGCGAGTTGGAAGAATTGGACAAGAAATTCCAAAGGGCCTGAATCCATACAGTGCAATACTGTCAATACTGTAAATAGACTGAAAAGTTGGTACATGGGACCATAGAAACAGTGTCTGGTAAACAGTAGTACAGTACAGTAAAGGTAGTACATGGGACCATAGAAACATTGTCTGGTAAACAGTAGTACATTACAGTAAAGAATGATGATGAAATATTACATCATAGATACTGTATTCTAATTGGTTCATGCTCCACGCTAACTGGTGACAATGAATCTCGTTATCTTGAAACTTTCATGATCTAAACATGGAATATTGTTTGTCTGTTTCCATACAACTATGCATTAAGAGTAATGCAACAGTTACTTATCATTTTGAGTAGTTGTATGGATTGATAGATGATTGTAATGAAATGAATAGACAATTATTTGAAATGTAATGTGTGAATTGCTTTTTGAAATAGTAGTACTTTGATGTTAAGTTGTGTCATATTGAACAAGTGATCTTTGTTAAATGAACAAATTATCTTTTGTTTATGTGTATTGTATCCAAGCAATTGAAAAAAGTGTTAGAGTTTTGAAAAATGTGTATTTTGATCATTGGTTGTGAGTTTTGTGTCTAGAGTTTTGAAAAAGTATGTCAAGGTTCTGAAATTAGTAGCAAAGTGATTGTAAAAAACTTTAAGAGGCCTGTAGGCCTAATGGTCTGTGCTTACCTGTGCTTTAATGTGCACTGAGTAAATTCCATTTCTATCAGGCCCCTCTAATCAAAGACAGAGCCAAATGGATGCATAATAAATAGACTCTTACTTCTCTTACTCTCATTGCACACTGACTAAAGTGGACCTAATGGCCAATCGCTCCAAAAACAGAGATGTTTCAACCTAAAAATCAACATTTTCAAGCTATCGGGATACTTGTTACATTTTCTCTCTGGCTCTTGCACTTTTCCTCAAAAACAAAAACAGACTTGTTTCAAATAAGCCCAGTTATTGCAAAGCCATACAGAGGCTGCAAAGACACAGGCTTTTATAATGCCAACAGTCACAGAAGAAGATTAAAAAGCATCTCTGTCTTCTTCTTTTTTTTCATCATGGCAGATACATCACAAAGGTGGGTGGGTGGGGGATGGTGTTTGTGTGTGTGTGGGCTAGGGAATGGCAACTGTTTCTTTTTCTTCAGAGCGCCGATTCAGAAGTTGGCACCACTTCCACTCCGCTGAGTCCTCCCCCTCACAAGGCCCTTTCTCTCTGTTTGATGTCTGTGTCAGTTTCTTTCTGTCTCTCTGTCTTTCTCTAATTTAATAAACCCGCTTTGAACTTTATCGTGGCCTGTTGGCTGAGCAGGCAGGCAACGCATCACTCAAGGCAGGATTGGGGTGTTTGTTTTGGGGGGGGGACAAATGCATCTTGCCTTGTGTTTTATTTGCTGTAGAAGACTCCTCTGTAGCTGGTTTCAAAGAAAGCACCAGTGGTCTTGAGATTGATCACTGTTGTCCTTACGTAGGTTACTTATTAATGGAGCATGATTAGAAATGATTCAGATCAGATTCCTCACAACGTTGTCATGGAAAGTTTCAGAGACTTTTTTATGTAGACGAGAATAAAATCTGAGATAAATACAATTATTTCTGATTATTATGGCTTCAAGATGATCACATCTACACTGATAAATTTGAGTTCAGAAGTTTCAGTTTTGGATCAGGTTTGATAAATCACCCAAATTTGTCAAAGCCACCAATAGATCCGCAATGTCCCGCCCCTTCTGGTTGACCACCATGGGAACTTATTTCTTAAAATAAAATAAAAAATGTCTACGTTTTTTTTTATCCTGTTTGAATTGAGCCATTAATTACACTTTGCCAATTTGAAAGATCATTTTGCACGTCAAGAAAGCCACACTTTGTCGTAAAACTGTTGAAGTGTAAGACTGTGAAAATATGTAATTAGAAAGACTACTCGCCCCATATTCGCGCAAGTGACGCCTCGGTAAAGCTACCATGCCATGTGTGTTTCGTACCAAGAAGTAACGTTACTCACACGAGCAACGGGTCTTGCTCATTCTTTCGCTTCCGGCTGATAAGAAGACGCTGGACAAAACACATCAGGTAAGGTAAAGTTACATGTGTTGTGGAACAGAGCCAAGTTAACTAGCTAGCTAGTGAGCAAGCCATGCAGCAAGCAAGGTGACGTATATTGTGCGAGACGCGATATGTAGTTCACTGAGCGGTTTTAAACAAAACTAAGTGGTAATACAACAAACCTAGGATAAACTGGGACTCTCTTGACTTGTAAAATTGTCTTATAAATTGAATAACATAGGCCTATGGGTTTTGTTTTTCTTCAGAAATAGGGTCCCATGGGTCCAGCGGAAGGGGAGGGACTTGGCCTCTCTATAAGCAGGATTTAAAAATTCCATTTCCTTTGGCGCCATCCGGTGGTAGTGTCAATAATGACACCGCGGCAGACAGCAAAGCACACAGCTACAACTAACTCCCCTACAAGAAAAACTTATTTCATCAGTCATTTAAGAGATGATTTAATCAAATAACATTCTAGGCATATTCACTTTATGTCCAATCTAATTAATCTTATGAATGTAGTCATTTAACTAAAAAGTGCATCCTTTTCTAGGCATATGTTTTTGTTCGTAGAAAAAAAACAGATGTTTGAAACCACCGCCAGGAGTCGGAGAGACATTTATGATTCTTATAAGGGTTTTTAAATGATTGAATCCCAAACCTAAGAGAAATTCAATAAAAAAAGATATAAGACAGATTTGGATTTGATAAGAAAATAGGATTAAATGCTACCAAACCCAACAGTAATACATCTGTTGAACACTGTTCCTCTGTGCAGTATTCAGCACTATTTGAAACACCAGCCTGGGGTTATTTCAGGGGCAGCGGGGCACCGTGTGTGAATACAGCCAATCAGACAGATCTGTGTGATGGCTCTGGCCCAATCCATGACCTTTTCTGAATATGTGTGTGCATGCAAACGCTGCGACTACCACAGAGCGTGCACTTCGCCGAAAGGGCCAAAGATGAAAGGAGCTTGATCAGAGGACAAGAGGTTGAAAAAGAAAAGAATGAAAAAGTTTAAGTCAGGCAAAACAGAGACTTCCCTTTATGAAGTGGAGAGTAAAAAACGGTGTGACAAGTGAACAGGCATGTAATAAAAGAAACTGGGAGGAAGACACAAAACTCAAATACAGGTCCAAACTAGTAAAAAAAACTACAACATTTCAGTTTTGCATAAAAGCAACGGAACTCTTTTGACACCATGTCTTATATTTCAGTTACTGTTGAGGATATACATACAGTATATATGGAAATGCATTGAATATGGATGAAATGACTGACTCTAAAGGTAAATACTTTGGTCCGTTTGAGACATTAAGCATCAAATCATAACTATCAGAAAGATAACACATGTGGAAACCTGTTTAAATTGCCTTGAACCATCTGCAGCACACCACACACTCAGCAATCATCTAGTAAGCAGAACTGATCAGAACCGGCACAGCGATTCAACACACAGTGAGAGTTGACGGCTTGAGGTAAATGAAAGGTGATGGGAGTGTGTATAGATTGTTTTGTCAGAGCGGAGATTCTGCAGATTCTCTGTAACGGATGCCACGTTCGTTCACCTTCCCCAGTCAGGTTGACGCGTGGAAGACCCGACTGTGAAATAAGTTCAACAGCAAGATTAACAGAGATATACCGGCAGGTGGGGAAGAAGACATAAATACTGAGAGGAAGAAAAAGAGGGTGAACCTTGTGACACCGGCGGTTTAGTAAAGAGTTTTTATCAGAAACAATGCACTGACACGTTATGCTCCAGACCAGTGGTCTTAACTTTTTTTTAATGAGAGGCACACTAATGGGACAAAGTCAATAGGAGAGCCACTTTGACCGCAAAGAATCAAAAGTTACATCCAGTCATATATAGCATGTCTGCTTATTAAGCTGTCATCCCTAAACATACAATATGCAAATGTTTCTACATCAGCTCATCATGTATCTAACCATCCAAGAGCAAGAGCTGGAAAGACCGCCCAAGCTGGCAACTCCGCAGTGGAGTCAGATTTATGGACGGAAGGGCAGAGCAAGTTTAAATATCTTTTCTAGTCTATATTTACATCTTGTAATGCCACTGTTTTGGGTATTTTTTTTTAAATAAATTATTTGTAATAGAGCAGACTTAGGGTTATGCTATAGCCCTGCTTGTTTGAATGTTTTTATGAAATATCTGTAATATCAGCATATTATTTACTGCAATGCAAGCCACAAATTAAAGCTTGGCGAGACGCAGTAGGCTCGCACATTTAGTAACACTGCTCCAGACAAATGATCACTGGTAGAATCGATAGGAAAAAGGAATCAATCTATAAAATATCTAAAATACTGAAAAATGCACAGAAGCCAATTTGAAATATTTAAGCTGCTTGTTCTGTCCAACCAAAAGTCCAATACCCAAATATATTCATTTTACAGTTATATGAAAGAGAGAGAGAAAAATAACAGTAAACTCTCTCATTCGCGGAATTAGAACCTGGTTTTGTTGCTTGCCTCATGACTTGCTAAACGATTAATCGACAGGCTAAACTGTTAGTTTACTTTTATTTGCTGCTCAACAATGCTTAAAATGACTACATTTTACTGCCAAGTTGTTCCTAAATACACACAGAAATTCAGTCAAAATGCTGCAAAAGATAAAAAAAATAAATATTTTTATATATATGCTTACTAAAAGATTATTAATGTTCACACTCAAACCACAGAGGATTTTCAGCCATGTTGGTGCTTCCTACTCGGTGAAATGTCATTCCTTTGACCTCCCAAATACTAAAGACAAGGTAGGACCATCAATAAATATATAATATAATATATAATATATAAATAAAACATTGGACATAAATGAGGCCCAAGGCATTTCCACCAGGCATAAGCAAACCTCTTGTATCATCTAGAAGCTGGATTACATTTCTACTTGACAACTTAATGCATCTCTAGTATGTGTAGTGAAATTGGATTTCCCCTCTCTCTCTCTCTCCAAAGCAGATTGCCAGGTGCATCGCTTTTACTTGTCATATTTACATACTTTAAAACTGTCAGTAAACACCTTGTCTTGCTTGTTCCCCATCCTGAATCATTTCTGACAAGGATGTTACAATCTGAGCTGCCTGCCACCTGTTTGATTCAATTTTTGCGTTTCTGTGGCGTCTAAATGGTTAGTCTTTTTCTTCGCGGCGATTTCATCGGTGATAGCAATGCGAGGTAGAGAGGGGTAGGGGTGTGTGTGTGTGTGTGTGTGTGCGTGTGTGTGTGTGTGTGTGTGTGTGTGTGTGTGTGTGTGTGTGTGTGTGTGTGTGTGTGTGTATGTATGCATGCATGTGTGTGTGGCCTTTGGAATCATGTTAACTACGAGGAGAGGACATCACATAGGATGAATCATGGGACTGCGATGACGGCAGTTGCACTCATGCCCTGGACTGAGGGTTATTTCCAGCTCTGCCTTTGACCTTTCCATTCAGGTGCTGAGACCTTTACACCATGCAGTTTCCTGCTGCCTTTGAGTGCTTCTGATAGTTATGGAGTGGAGCTCTCTAACGTGTGCGTGTTAAAAAAAAAAATGCACTTTTGTTGTTTTTGAGCACCTGCCGGTGTGTTTCAACTGTGCGACCTCGGGTGTGTGCGTGTGTAACGTTGATTCTGTGGGTGCTGCGAAGCCATTTGGGTCTAGTGCAGGAAACTCAATTTGACACGAGCATAGTGAAGATTACCTGTGTCCAGACAGTTATTGCCTTACAGACAATAGGAACCGCCATCACTCACTTTGAAAGGTCAACTCGATGAAACAAGGGGCTCAGCCAGGCCGGAAATAACCTTACAAAAGACCCACCGGGGAGAGATGGGAGAGATTAGGGGGGGGGGGGGGGGAGAAGAGATAGTGGGTGTCTAACCCCAACACAGCAGGCGTCTATCAACCTACTGAACTCTGACCTGGCTTTACCTTCGAACACACCGAAGCGACGCCGTCTTGAGCGTACGTTCTGCGCGTGCACGACACGCAATACAAAAAAATGAAAACGAAATGAGAAACGCGTCACGTGGGTCTGGCTTCTCCAGCAGATAGTAATGGCAGCTTGTTCGAAATGCTATCCCTTATTTTACAAAAATAGTTCACTGAAACGTGTTTCTGAAAACATTTTTAGCAAGAAATAGGCCATACGGTTGCTGAATCTGTCGTCATTTCAGATCGACAAAGGTCAGTTTAAAAGATTTTCGTCAGATTTTGAGAGGCGTTCGTCTCATCCCGCTCTTTATTTCCGGGTCAGAGTCCAACTGCCCGCCCTCTGACCCAGCCAGTCAGGTCGGCCAAAATGAAGGCCGACGGCCCTTCCGATGGACGACGGCACGGAACACACCAAAACAGACTCGAGTCACCGACCTCGCCAGACTGTCCAAGGGCCGATTATCGGGTTGGCGTGTCAGGGGCTTTACCTGCTACAGCAGACCGCTCTTCGGCTTTCCCTACATCCTGTGGGCAAGTCAAAGCTTTGGTTTTCGCCATCTTTCCTCGTGGTGCCGGATTCCTGATTCCCTTTTAAGTGACATTGGTTCACTTGTCCTGATCCGTTTGTCGGCATCAATGATTTTTAGTAGGGATGTAACAATACACTAACGATAGGATGTTCTTTTTTTTTTAACAGAATAAAAAAGGACTGAAAAATATTCATTATTTATAGAAACTGCAAAAACAGCAGATGTGTCCTCTTATCAAAAGTGCAACTGAGAAAGTATTGTATCTTAAACAAAAAAGAAAACATTAAATAATGGCTTGTTAATTGCTAAGGCCATATGGTTACATTTAAATTATTTATTTAAAATTTAATAAATAATTTTGTTGTTTGTAGGGCTGCACAATATGAGGAAAATATGCAATATGCGATAATGTTGAATAACGCGATAACGATATTACTTGCGATAAATAAACAGATATTAAAGTGTACTCCGTTCTGTTTTTCTGCTGCTTTCAGTATTCTGCTAAAATACTACAAATTGCCTGTTGAATTTCAAACACATGAAAGGAAATCATTTCCAACACTTTTTATATATAAAAATAATAATATAAAATATAAAAAGGAACCACTAAAAAAACACTTGCATTATAAAGTGCAGTTTTCTGCTGATATTTCCTTTAAACTGACACAAAAAGTCTCAAAAAGAAACGCAGCCTTTCGCGATGTGAATATTGCGCCAGTTGTTATCGCGATGATGATTAAAAAAAAAACTATATATTGTGCAGCCCTACTCCATAGCGAGGAGTGTTGTTAGTAGAGGTAACTGTTAGTGCACAACGGTTTGGGCAGTCTTTAGACAACCTCTCTAATTATCCAGAATGAGTCAAATACAAAAAGTAAAAATTAAATTTTCACCAAAACAATGGCTGTAAGAGGCTGTAATCCTCAACCTGCACAATTTTACTCCAATAGAGATAACGTAAGCAGCTCTGCTTGCCCATCAACTGAAACTGCTGGCTGTTAGTCGTTTGTTTAAAGTTCCATCTGTTTAATGAAGCAGAATATGGTATTTCTCACATCCTGTGTACCTGAAGCACAATGGCTTAGATAAGAAAGGATCGGAAAGCTTTATGTATCCACATAGCATAGTATACAAAAGTAAAAACAGAATAAGAAATGCAAAGTGCCAAATGTGGGATATTAAAAAAAATAATATTTGAAGAACATTAAGTACAAATACTGCATTAAATAAAATAATATCAAATCAACATAAGAACATTTTAGTTAAAAGTAAATAATCTCCTTATTCTGTTACTACTGCTCAACACATCAGAGCTAAATCTATGTTCTTACCAAAATACAGTTTCCTGGCCCTCCTACCACCTACCCACACACCCACACACGCTAAATCAATACATTTTCAGCAGGTTGTGGCTTGAATGTGAATAAACAGTCGTATATTTCAGCTGAGGATCGATGGGTGTAGACAGATGAATGGCATACAAAAACACCTCTGAACAGGACACAGAGACCTGTGTGTGTGTGTGTGTGTGTGTGTGTGTCTGCATGGGTGTGTGTGAGAGAATAGTGCTCCCCATCCCCTTCTCGCTCTCCTACTGTTACTCAGTGTCTCTCTTCCTGCTGTGTCCAACGACTCCTTCACTCTAAGGATCAATAGGTGTGATGGATTAGTGGCCGGTACCACACACTGGAGACATACACTATCAAACAACAACACTTCCTATTCAGTCCCATTTCAATCTTTCTCTGTCACTCATAACTTGTTTTCTCGCACCGTTAAGGCCGCTGCCCTGCTTCACGCTCTGCGATAGGCCGCTTGATTTCTACCACCGAGACGTTTATACACACTCTTGCACACACAAAGGTTGAACCCTGACATTTGAGCGTGTTTTTGTGAAGCGCCGCTGTGTGTCCGTCTATCCGAAGGACGGCAGTGGCTCTTCAGACAATGGCCGGCCGACGTTAATCGATTATATCTGTGGTGCCAGGCGACAGCGCAAAAGGTCTGGGTTTACAGCTGTGGACTCCTGACTGTCTTCCACACAAAAACACGCGCACACACACTGACAAGGCAGGTATTTCATACAAGATCTATAGACACTTGGGTTTGACTAATGTGCATTTTTGAAAACTGATAGTGTGTCGATATTTAGCATTGTTACTCAGTTTTGTGATCAACTTAGCATAGGATTTTGTATGAATTCAACAAAATAAAAATCAGAATACAAGTTTATATGTATGCAACCCCTCCAAATTAGGATTGTGAGAGGTTTAAGGAATCTCTTTTTAAACAACATGGCTCTTAAATTTACACTTTTGGCTGCCATTCACATTGGTTGCGATCACATAAGGAAATAAAGAATTATTTTCATATTCCATCTGCTGAGTATTTTCTTGATTAATCGATTGGTCTGTACTACATTAGAAAACAGTGAGAAATGCCCATCATAATTTCCTAAAGTTATAAGAGATCTTCAAATTATTAATTGTATCCAACCATTAGTCAATATCCCTAAAATGTTTCCTGTAATTTACGACAAGGAAAAGCATCAAGACCTTACATCTGAGAAACTGAAACCATGACATTTGTGATTGAAAAATGGCTTAATCTGAAAAAAATTTCACAATCTTTTTTTATTAAGTTTCTGTCGATTGACTAATTGACTACTAGGACTGCAGTCTGAAAACCGATGAGTCAAATTTTCGTCTGTGATCCCTTAGAAGAAGTAAGAGCTGTCTCTTTTTTGGGTGTTTTGTCATTGTGCATTACATTATATTTTTAGCAGGGCGAGCGCGCTGGACAGTGTTTCCCACAGGCGGTCCATAGACATGAATGATGATGAGATGGCAAACAAAAACAAAAAAAAGTCACCTAAAGCATAGTAAACAGGACCGGGTCTGTGCTTTAGGACGGGTGGGTTGCCGAAATCGCTGCATAGGACAGTCCGTTCCTGACAGCAGTTCTTCCCTGCAAGGAAAAAGGGCGCAGCGGGCAGTAAGTCCACGGCCCTGGGAAGCAGCAAGGTCAAGGCGAGGCGTGCTGTAAAGCTCACAGACGGCGCTCTGAGCCACCTTTAGCCCGAGCCTTTCCGAGCTAAACTAGAGCCCACAAGGGGATCCTCCCAGACCGAGCTGTCATCGCTGACCCACAGAGTTAAATCCCTGAGACGACAGACTGCGTGGACTGCCACCCATTGAGAATTGAGAAATATTGTATTTAGAACTGTGGTGGGCCGTATTTGACTGACAAATAGTTTAATCTTTGCTTAGCCAAATCAGATATATATAAAAAAAATTGTTTCAACAATAAATCACATTTTACTCTTCTCGAGATGTGGTGACATAGGCTACAGTCAAGCCCAACAGGCAGAAATGGTCGGGTCGAGATGGTAACCCAAGATTGAAGTCCCAGAGATGTTTAAGGTTAGGAATGGACCTACGGGATGCATCGTGAATCGGTTAAAAATCAATTTAAATGCGTAAAGATTACAACCGGTTGAAATAATAATAAAAAAGAATAAACAGCAAACGACTGGTGAAAAATGTTATTATTACATTTCAAATAAATTATTTCAATGTAACCATATGGCCTTAGCAATAAACAAGCCTCTCTTTCATCTTTATTTTTGTATTCATTGTTTTGTTATATTTCAGTTGCACTTTTGATAAAAGGGACACATCTGCTGTTTTGCAGTCAGTTCATTCTCTTAAAAAAAAAAAAATCATCCTCAAAATTGAGCCAAAAAGTCAGTCTACAAATTGTACAAGTGACACACTGGATATAATTTTATTGTTTCCCTTTATTTTCTCTTGCACACAGTTTAAATACTAAACTGGTGGTTTGTTTGCAACCTCTCTGATCATTACATTACTTGTTCCTGCCCTGTTAGACACAGCGAAGTCGACACATCCCCAGGTCTAAGTAATGTGTCTGTGAACATAATGAGATCAAAATAAGTAATCAAGACCCACGTAGTGAAAAAATATATTCATAAAGGGTCTGTATCAGCAAAATGTACCTACTCACATATATTTATTCACCCACACACACACAGACAAATAAACTGAGCTAATGATATTCTCATGGCTCACACCAGGTACTGGCGTTGCTATGCCCTAATGGCTTAGGAACAAAAAGGCCTCTTTGAGGCGGTTACTTTGATCCAGGCAGCTTGGGGCTCCTGTGGCTCTGCCACACTACAATCTTTATTAGCCATATGCTGGGGACATCAGAAACAAGTCCATCAGCATTTCCATCAGCACAGAGAGGGAAACAAACCACAGCAGAACCCAACACAGAAATGCACATAACCCATGCCTGACCTATATCCACTTGCATAACAGTCAAGAGGTGCAAAACTTTCCACAAGTCATTTAAAGGCAAAGTCCACCCTGAAGGAGGTATTACATATTTCAATTTAATTGCTCAAAACCTGTGTGTGTTGAAAACATGGCTCGGAGATATTGAACATCCTCACATATGTCAGACAGAGGGGACACGCTTACATTTTGAATAACACTTTTAACAGTCAGTAAAGAAACTTACAAACTATGTGGTGACAGTTCATTCCCAACAGGAAACAGCAGCGGCACAAAACCAGCGCACCCTGAGGAAGGCTTTGGGAAATGTCAGCTGTGTTCTAGCTCTAAATGCATTTTAAAATCAACCAATATTATTTTTGTCCCTGTATTTACTTACTCAGTTGAGTCTCTTGCAGTAGGCTACATTTTAAATATCCCAGAGATCAACATAATTCAGAATCAGCAAGAAATGGGCGAGGGAATTTCCACTGGTCCAGACGCATCTTTCCAATCGCCTAGCTCTAGCTGAAAATGCAGTCATACAGATTGGTTTTTGGGATTTGTCTGCCAGCTTGAGGCTGTAGCCGTGCATGCGTTCTTCTATTTGGATACTTATGTGGAAGGCTATGTCCTCACAAGGATAGAATGGTTAACAAAGTGCTCCAGATTGCATGATTATTGGCTTATTATGATGGGCATTGGATTATAATAGGAAACACACATTCCCCGCCCTCAGGAACAGAGACACAGATGGACACCTTAGGTGGGGAGGATGCACTGAATGACGGAGAAATGCTGAACAGAAAAAGAAAAGACACATGAAAGAACACAGGCGTGATAATAGAAGTCCCTTGATATCTCTAATGGGCAGCTGATTAGAAAGCAGAAGCAGCAAAACAGGTTATTCTTCCTCTTATCGTCAGCACCAATAGTCAGGCTCACACTTATCTCCATAATGACTCCAACTATAATTAATGAGCCTTTTGAGAGTACAGTGACTTGTGCTGAAACTGCACACAAACAGGTGCACACTCACAAACGCATGCATTGCTTTGGTAATGATGGCAGATTGAACGTAGCTGATGTAACTTCTCTAGTACTTTATTCTTTTCAAATCTCCCCGCCCCCCCCTTCTCTTGATCATTTAAAAAGTCTGTCCCAAGGACAAGCAGCAGCTTGAATAGAGTTGGCCTCTGATTTTCGATCAGACAACAGATGGAAGGAGCACATTAAGTCTTCTCAGACGTCAGGGAGTCTGAATGCAGCGCCGGGTTTTAAGCTGCGACAAGCCCTGGCGATGCCACCGTGTTGTGCGAGAAAGGGGTGAGAGGGTTTTCAGGAGTCCTTTGAATTTCCTAGGTGGCGGATATCAAAGGGCAGAAACATCAAGCATCTCACAGTGCGATGACAGGTGTTCTAATGAAAGCTAAAGAAAGTGGAAGCTTATCCGGGGGCCAGGTCGAGGGGGCAGCAGACTAAGAAAGTTATTCCAGACGTCCCTCTCCCCAGAAACGTTTTCCAGCTCGTCCTGGGGAACCCCCGAGGCCAGGTGAGCTATATCATCTCTCCAGCGTGTTCTGGGTCTACCCCAGAGCCTCTTCGCCCCCCTTGGGAACAAAGTCATTTCGGCTGCTTGTATTAGCGATCTCAATTCTTTCGGTCACCACCCAATGCTCATGACCATAGTCGGAACGTAGATGGACTGGGAAACCGAGAGCTTTGCCTTCTGGTTCAGCTCCCTCTTTACCGGAACGGACCGGTACAACACCCGCACCAATGCTGACGCCGCACCAAACCACCTGTCCATCTCAAGCTCCATTTCACCCTCACTCGTAAACAAGACCCCCGAAAAAACGTGAACTTCATCGTTTGGGGCAGTAACTCCCTGCCAACCCACAAGGAGGATTCCGCCGCTTTATGGCAGAGAACCACGGCCACAGACTTTTAGTTACTGACGGATCCCAACCGCTTCACACCCGGCAACATTAATAGGAGTTCTTCCAGACTGCCTATGGCCCCCCAGTGGTTAGAAATGGCGAAAGGTGTAAACCGAGCCCTGGGTATTCTGCTCTGCCTTTGAGAAAATGAAAGCTCAGATGGGCTGATTTGGAATCTTCTCCTTATGAGGTCATAAGGGGCAAGGTTACCTCCCCTTTCTCTGCTTTGCCCGCCCAGAGAATTTGGCCCACCCATGAGAGAGAGAGACATCATGGCTTTCAAACGAGCAAAGTGGCAGTGGCACACAGAAATGGCACATACTAAGGAAAGCTCATTGTGGGACTGGCTTTAGTGGCTGTAATTCTACACCAAGACTGAATTTCAGGGAAGAGACTTCAGATACAGTATTAGGGGACCACTAAAGTCTATATAAAAGAGACTTCAGATACAGTATTAGGGGACCACTAAGGTCTATATAAAAGAGACTTCAGATACAGTATTAGGGGACCACTAAGGTCTATATAAAAGAGACTTCAGATACAGTATTAGGGGACCACTAAGGTCTATATAAAAGAGACTTCAGATACAGTATTAGGGGACCACTAAGGTCTATATAAAAGAGACTTCAGATACAGTATTCGGGGACCACTGAGGTCTATATAAAAGCATCCAAAGAGCACCATGTCATGGGACCTTTAAAACTGGGTATCTTCTCGGCACTCTATCGACTTCGTCACAGAATTTACATAAATTAGCAACAGCCGATATCACCTGCCGCTGGTCTTACCTTGCAAGGTCTCTCTGTGTAGCTTATTTCCCTAGCCTTCTGCAGTTTGTAAAAACTTCTGCCTGAAATCTTTCGGAATCCGTTTGTCCAGTCGATTGCACAACGTCTGTTATAAGTGTTTTTCTTTGTATCCCAGGAGGGAGTGACCACAGAAACTACGCATACAGTGGAGATCACATGCTCTAGGCATGGCTAATTTGAAAATAATTTTGCAAATATCTGGAGGAAGTGACTAAAACAATGTTATTCTCCGTCCTTACAAATTGCTACGTATAGCAGGCTGTCACAACAGCACATCTCCCACAGTTCTTCGTATGCTTTCAGCTACTAGAACTAATGTAGCATCCCTTCAAATCGAGGGGGCTCCACGGGTGAGTTGATGAGTAAACCTGCGCAGCGATAGGTCCACTGCTGTGTGTGAGATTGGAAAGGATAGGGAGGACAGGGTTCTTGTTCAAACATGAAGACACATACTGTTACACTTTGTCACACACACACACAGTCCCACTTTGCCAGAGCCGACCCGCGGCTTTGACACTTGGCTTTGCGTTTACGGCCGGGGCCCCACAGCTACTCAATCTCCGGTTAAGGGAAGCTTGCAGGAGAGAATCTTGCAGGAGAATGGCAGCCACGTAGGAGGTGATCAACTCGGCTTTCCGACTGGAAGTGAAATGGCACGTGGAGTTCTTTTCCTCTGCAGGTGTAATTGACTATAATAGTGGATATGTGTTTGTGTGTCTGTGCTGGCAACTGTAAACAATAAAGTCAGGAAAAAAACGAATTATTTTGTTAAGTTTGATACGGTTTTCTCTGCTTGTGGTACAAGATTGTTTGAAGTCAAAGGCATTACCTTTTCTGGACACAAAAAGAGTGCCGAGGATTGGACATCATGTGCTTACCAGGTGGCATTCACTGACTCCATGGAAACTACTTGTATAGTACAGTTTGTTACTTGACTGTGTTGTACTTTTAAAAGGAATTCTCCACCAAAAAAACATTCACCACCTATAGAATTGAAAGGGGACTCAGAGGTTTGCGGCTTGCTTTTTCGTAGAGGCTGGCAGTCTGATTGTAGTCCGCTAGTTACAGTGGGTTGCAATGTTGACCCACAGTCACAGCAATGATAAAAAAATACCAACCGACATGAGGAAATGCAGAAGTGATGATATTTAGAAGACTGATATTAGGTTGTTGATATATTGACGATTTCTCGAAGTAATTCGAAAAATTTGATTACTAAAAATCCTCGATGCAAAATGATTTGCCTCAAAGCGTTGTTTAATTAACATTACCAACGTTGTATCAATCAAGGTGTTTCCTCACGGAGGATTACTACGGTCACGCACCGGGCTGACGACGCTGGCGACACGTGCCACGAAGACTGATTACAAAATGAAGAAAGAGCGTAAGGGGTGTCCAAAGTTTAGAATCAGTTCAAACGTAATTAAAAACGAAAACTCTACAGTGCGTCTACTGCAAAACCGAACTTGCTTACCACAATAATACCACAATGTCAGTGCTTTAGCAGCTCAACAGAAAACACTGCGTCTAACTTAATCCTCCATTCCACGAAGCGGACCCGACAAAAGTAAATCAGAGTCGTATGCATGATGAAACTACACCAAACACACCAAATACCAAAATCAAAGTCAAGAAAATAGGTAGTGGTGACTAGGGGTGTGCAAAAAAAAGTTAAAATATAAAAATAAAATCGATTCACATTCAAATCGCGATTCAAGCTCTACCGATTCAAAATCGATTCATAGAATTCCAAAAATCAATTAATTTTTTTTTTTTTATTGTATGTATACTGCAATCACATGGGAAAGTAACTACATTTACATACTGTGAAACTTTTTTTTTTTTTTTTTTTTTTTTTTTAATAATCGATTTTGAGTCGAATCTTGAGCCTGAAAATCGATATTGAATCGTGACATTTTCTGAATCATGCACCTCTAGTGGTGGCCACAATTTGATCTACAGAGCCAGAAAAACAGCTGATGTTTCGCATCATTCTCTCTCACTCTCTTTCTTCATGGAGAAACAGCTGATCAATGATCTACTAGCATAAGTGTAACAGAGCTGTGTAGCATTGTAATCAGATATATAAATGAAAACAGGTTGAGTATAACTAATATTTACATATAGGCCTATACAGGTTGAAACTTGTAGTTCTGAAAGTTAAGTTGCACAACTTAAGTTAATGTTTATGTATGTTCAATGTATGCCTTAGTTTGAGGTTGTTATTGTATTTCAGAAAATGTTTTCTTTAAAAACAATGTAATATGGCACTTAAATGCACTTAATGTTTAGTTTTTTGAGAGATGATATTGTAAGAAATGTAGGCAATAAAAATGTAGCTTTTTCCGAGAATTCAACCAAACTATTGTATATTATTGCTCTTCATTAAAACAAAAGCTTTTCTTATCCGATTAATCAATGGAATAATTGGTAGAATACTCGATTACTAAAATAATCGATAGCTGCAGCCCTAGATGATATCCTGTCTTTACAGTTTGTGCATCTTATGTAATGTCTGTTTAACACTATTCTGTAAAAATGGTCAGAAATTTGCTAAATTAACACACCAATTGAAAACGTTGCACTTTTTTCACACTTCAAGGACATTTTGCTGATAAGTTACTTTGTTTTTTCTTAAGTAAGATATTGGATGACTTTTACTTGTAGTGAAGTATTTTCACAGTGTGGTATTAGTACTTAACGCTTTAGTGCGTAACTTTTTGATATTAATGGACGTCCGTTACATTCAAGCCATTGCCAAATGAGTTGCTACTGATAAAGCTGATTAAGACTATCAGCTCCACAACACAACAACAACTCTCTGTATTTCTCAGTATGACTATGTTCGGAACATGGTGTCATCTGGCGACTTTCGCACGCAGAAACTCAATAATTACCTCTTCTGAAGAGTCCATGTTTTTTTTAAATCCTCCGTGTCCTCCTTGGCTACTACCATTAGTGTGGAGAAGGGGTGGGGGCGGTGTGCGATCACTGAAGGCTTGTGTCATGTGGATGAAACAACAGTGCTGTTGTCATTACTTAGAATTCCTCATGGGGGCGACAGAAACTACGCATTATAGCTTGAAGTAAAGGATCTGAATACTTCTTCCACCACTGGCAGGTAGTTAAAGCTGTAACACAGTTGTCTGTTGTTGATGTCAATGTTTCTCACACGAGTACAAGAGCAAGGGTAGGTGCAAGCGGCAAATAACAGGTGTTATCAACAACTCTACCGACGAATCAGACTCGAAAAAAACAAAACAAAGAAGAGCCAAATACAAGCTGAGTTTAAGGTACACACGTTATTGGAGGTATCAAGCCAAACCCACCAGTCTGAAAAAACTTTTGAGGCTTTTCTTACAATACTTCCTTAATTTTTTTCTCATCTCATGCTCGATATCCAAATCCGTTAGGTCTAATCCAGACTCCATCAAAGAAAAACCATACGGCTGATATAATTGTGACTGTCCCATCTTGTTCAGGAGGGAAAACCCTGATTCCTGAATCTGGGCGCCTGGGTAGCTCACCTGTTAGAGTGCACGCCCGTATGCAGAGGCCCAGTCCTTGACGCAATGGCCGCGGGTTCGGTTTCCGACCTGCAGCCCTTTGCTGCATGTCATTCCCCTTCTCTCTCCCCTTTCAAGTCTAAGCTGTCCTATCAACAATAAAGGCGTAAAAATGCCACACAAAAAAAAAAAATCTTTGCATAGGACAAGATTATCTGTTCAGCTGCCACAAAGCAGAAACCCTGTCTGATATTGAAAACCCATATGATGAAAATCCACTGATGTCCTGTGTCCTCGGCCTCAGCAGAAAACAGCGGCTCGGCTGCTGGTCGCGTTAGTAGCAGCTCAGGTGTGAGAGGTGTAGAGGTGGAACAGATGCTTCCACTTTTATTACCTCACAAAGAGCTAACTTTCCTGTGATGAAGGAGACGCCAACACAGCTGGGTCCTGACGGATGCCAGGGCCACAAACACACACAAACAATCACGTTTCACGTGCACAGACCCGTGCCTAGATATATTCAAATATATTCGGATCTGTCAAATGTCAAGTGAGGTAATCTGGGAGATGGAATTTCTGGCACTTGTGATGATGAAGAAGAAAGGGAATCTGGAATATAATGAAAATAATATCCAGGATTGTTATTTTAACCAGAGTGCTCGTAAAAAGGCAACTGCTGTCTGTCGGCCAATCTAAGGGCCAGAAAAAAAATAAAAGTATCCAAGTCAAAGCTAAGTGATAAAATGTCAGCCACTTTCATTCTGAATTCATTTAATTATTTTTCTTAACTTATGGATTGTTTGGTTTAAAAGATATCACAAACACAGTGAAACATATTCAACAACATTCCATTTAAAGTTATGTAAATCAGAGAAAAGCAGCAAATCCTCACATTTCAGAGGCCATTTTTGCTTGACTATCAATTGACTATCAAAATTGCTGATTAATCTTCTGTCGTACGATTCATCAATTATTCTTTTCAAGATTAGACTGAGAATGTCATTCACCGCCAATGATGCAATGTTGTGATAATGCAAATGAAACGACAGCAGAATTTAAAACTTAATCACCTTTCTTTGTGTGTCACAAGTGAATTAAAAGCTCAATCTAATTCAAATCTTGGATCAGTTCCTGCATTTGACATTTTGCTTTTAAAAAATAAAAAATAAAAAAGAAGCACACTAGCTTATTGTTCCTTGACTGCCAGAGCTTTTGCATTACCATCTGATCTATTATACAAGCAAACAAATGAGATAATTTACTGTGTTCATTCATGTGCACCTACATGTGCAGCAGAGATGAATTTACTGAATTTTAGGCTTATTATCCGATAGAGGAATTATGTGATTTGACTTGTTTCCCAATCATGCTCTCGAATCATCATTCAGTGGCCTATAGTCACAGCGTACAATGGCATATAAACAGTAGGTACAACGGTTTCACACCATCACGAGACGTTGCAGTGGCTGTTGATTGTGTTTGCCATTTCCAGTGACTTGCTCACCAAACATTCAGAGCGGAAAAACAATTTAGATTACCAGCTCAAACACAATGCGGCAGCATTTCCTTCGCCTGTTCAGGCTTCATAAGATAATGCTCCGATGATACTGGCTTGTGCTCTGAAATGAATTTTAGTGCTATGAAATGCAGAGCAAACTCCACTGAGAATAGATATTGTGCATAAACAGGGTAAAAGATGTAGAAACTCAATATCTTGTGCAATAAACGGTACATTTCTTGGGTTCTGTGTTTACCTAATTCATCATTCGGCATCAACCACTGGCATTAACACAATTCTTGAATTAGATAAATACTGCCGAATGCACTCAGTTGGGCTTATTTTCAAGAGCTATGAATAAAGACCAGTGGATTAAAACTTGGGTATGATCCACCAATTCCTCTAAACTCTACAAATTTGACTGGATTTCAGTCCTGCTGTCTACTTTAAGCCCAACCAGCTGGCTATAAGTAATGATCTGTCAGTGAACTTGAGCAAGAGTCACAATGACTCCTCTTTTCCGTACAAAAAGGGACATCATATGTAAAGCAATTTTCCAATAACGTTACGTCAACAACCAAGGCTTAATTAGAATTTCTGATCCGTGTTTTAAACATTATTAGAATCATTAGTCTGAGGGTTACCAGAAGAAGACCCCTCACTTTGTGGGTACTGGCTCCGGTGCCTAAGCTGCCACAGGTTAGCTGAGATGGCTCATCCTACCTGTAATTATTGGTAAAATATGCCTGCCTGAACTACAGTATGGTACAGATTTGGGTATGGTAGATAGGGCTGGGTATCGCTCAAAAACCTCCGATACTGGTATCAATACCAGGACTTCAATACCGGTTCCTAAACGATACTTTTTTTCTATACCAATTTTCTTTAAACAAAACAAAATTACAACAATACACATTACGACACAACTCTTATTAATTTTTCAGCTCCAACTACGTGTGCCGTCTCTGTGTAACGTAGAGTTTTTCCTGTGTGCTTCTGCAACGTGTAACCTTAGACAGCCAATCACAAACATTATTAGATTTTGGTAGAAGCATGCTGCACGCCTATTGGCTCCCTGACACTGATGACATTTACTTCTTTAGGTATTGAAATTGGGTATTGAATGACGAGGCATTTTTCAATACGCTATACTTTAGAGGCAATTTGGTCGGTGCGTAAAAAGTTTTGAATTGAAATGACTCTACCATTAGGGCTAATGGTAGAGTCATCTCCCAGTGACAGCAGGGGGGTAGGGTATGTTCGTTGTGGGGTGGGAATGTTGTTTATTTTTGTGTGTGTGTGTTTTCAATATCAGAAATATGGGACATATAAATAAGTGCAGAAAATGTGAAGAAGAAAAATTTTACAATTTAAAACGTTGGAAAAAGAAAAAACAAACTGAAAAAAAAGTTTTTTTCAAGGTTGATGGGAAGACAACACAAGGGTTAATTTATGTACAATGTAAAATTCAATATAAAGAACTATGAAAGAAAGAAATATTTGGGTATGTAACTTAAACACTACGTTATATGTTAAGATATGATTGGAATATAGTTTTTCAGAAAACCAAAAATAGCCTTGCTGTATAGATAACAGTAGTTCCTGCGTTGGCACGGAAATGTCACACACAATTCTTACCAATATGTCATAATTCACGCAAATGTCTCATGTAACTCAGGAATTAAAACCCAAACAACACAGATACTAAAGGCCATGATCAAATAAGTGAAATTTACTGCTCTGTTTTTCAGTTTCTCATCGTTACCCTGTCAACATAAGCTGACTTACAGCTCACCTCATCATCTAACAATGTTATGACACAATGAGAAATCTCTGTCAAATGCATCATTATCCTAAATACAATATGTCTGGCAAACAATGCTTCTGTTTGTTTTGCTTTAGTTTCTAACAATGCCTGCAGTTTTTCAATATGGAGCCTTCCAAAGCTCCCCCTGTAGACTTACTGTTTGAGGCCAAGGTTGGGCAAGACAGCCCTGGACTGAATGTTTACATAAATGAGCCAATTTAGCTGCATTTCAGAGAACTGGACCGGCTGGCAGACTGACTGGCTGCTTTAACCAAACACAGACACGGATGGACACTGACAGAAACTTGCTATAAAGGACAGAGTACAGAATCTAACAGTCCAGTTGGCCCTGTTAGCAAATTACCAAGTGGCAAGTATAATAAACAAGATGTCTTTATTCAGCAGGTATGACAGTGGAGGTCATGGTATTTGGAGACATTTGAAATGAAAGAAGAAAAATCAAGAAGTTGACAGAAAACAGACAAAGAAGGAAAACAACATGGACCATCTCAGATAATATGAAAGACAGACCGAGAGAAAAGAATTTCAGAGAACAGAGACTGTGCTTGGGCTGAGAAATCCTGAGGTTTCTGGTTGTTAGTGTCACTGTCAGCTTGGCCTGGCATGAAAGAAGAACGAGGGACACTGCACTGCACCAGCAAACCAAGCCAGGCCAGGCCATAACAGGCCAATGGCCAGGGTAGTGAACAGGCTAGAAAGATGACAAAAAGCAGGAGTAAACTGAAATGAGCACAAACACTCAGCACACACACACACACACTGATTGTGCCAATCCGGTGCCAGTAAATTGCTCTGTGGTGGAGAGCTTAGGGAGGCATCAGAGAGCCTGGGCAGCATCCTGCTCTGAGCTGCGGATCCCAGGCCGACTGAATGTGGATGCTTGGCCCAGTCGGCTGGATCAGCCGCTAATACACAGCCTGGGACCAGGGAATTACTGAGTAAGCACTGAGCCCCATGCA